>NW_020954713.1:3124405-3149764 GCF_900497805.2 Vombatus ursinus | reverse complement strand
GGGATTTTAAAAATCTACATCTTTAACCCTAGACATGTAGAGCCCCCTTCCCTCCCCCTGAAATTCATCCTTTTTTTTCCTACAGGTTCAAGATCAGGCCTCTTAACCTGAGGTCCACGCACTTTTATTTTGTAGTATTTTGACAGCTATTTCATTATGATTTGTAACCCCTTGTGTTTTATTTTCTGCATTTAAAAGCCTTATTTTATGAAGACTTTACCAGAATGCTCTATGGTCAGCTGATTGGCACCTCCATGGTCGCCATCAGGTCCCCTCAGGGATTCAGCGCTTCCCCTTCAGTTAATGCTAGAGACCCTTTGCTGTTAGCTCCCAGGCCTTTAGCTACATCTAAACTTTATTGAGGAAGCTAGATGGCTCAGTGGATAGAGCACTGGGCCTGGAGTCAAGAAGACCTGAGTTCAAATCCAGCCTCAGACACGTGCTGGCCGTTTCCCTGGGCAAGTCATTTAACTCTGTTTATCTTAATCCACTGGAGAAGGAAATGGCAAACTGCTCCAGTATCTTTGCCAGGAAAACCCCATGAACAGTATGGTCCACAGGATTATGAAGAGTCAGACACAACTCAACAACAACAAACTTTCTTGAACTCTGAGCCTCCCGCAGTTCTTTGATCTTCCTGAGTCCTGCAGCCAGCTTGGCCCTCGGGGTTCAGTGCCCCATCCCGCCCGATCCCTCGTTTCTTCCCCTTCTCCTCTTCCTTGCTATTGCCATTCAGGCCACAAGTATTTGTTACAAGCCTACTATGTGCCAGGAACTGTGCTGCACACTGCACCGGGGATACAAAAAGAGACAAAAGACAGCCCCTGCCCTCAAGAAGCTTACAATCTACTAGGGATTCAGCAAACAGACAAATATGTCCAAACAGGCTGTGGAATGAAGAGGGGTCAGGGAAGGCTTCCAGCCAAGCCTTGGGAGCCAGGGCCGGCCCCCTCTGGCCCTGCTCTCGCCACAGACCACACGAACATCGTTTCTGAGGTTTGTTTATTTGCAAGTAAATCGTTTTTGTTAAATGAAAAAAAAAGTAACATTTTACAGAAGTAATTTTTCAAGCCGAAGTCAGTCATTCCTGTAGTCTGTCAGCTTCCAGAAGGCTGGGACGGATTCATTTTTGTCTTTGTAATCACCGTGCCTGGCACCTGGTTAAACAATTAATAAATGCTTGTGGGTGGACTGATCCAAGGGAAAGGAGAAAATAATAATAACACCATATGGTGCCTACTAGGTGCCAGAGAGCAGCTAGGTGACTGAGTGGATAGAGCATAAGGCCTGGAGGCAGGAAGACCTGAGTTCAAATCCAGCCTCAGATACTTCCTAGCTATATGACCCTGGGCAAGTCACTTCATCCTGTTTGCCTCAGTTTCCTCATCGGTAAAATGAGCTGGAAAAGGAAATGGCAAACCACGCCATTCTCTTTGCCAAGAAAATCCCAGATAGGGTCACAAAGAATCGGACACAACTGAAAAACGACTGCATAACAGCAGCTGTGTGCCAGGGACTGTGCTAAGTGGTTTACAAATATTTTTTGATCCTCACAACAGCCCTCTGAGGCGGTTGCTTATATTGTCCCGATTTTACAGTTGAGGAAACGGGGGTTAAGTGACTTCCCCAAATTTGAACTCAAGTCTCCCTACCTCTGGACCCACTGCTCTACCCACTGAGCCATCTGGCTGCCAGTACATAATGCAGATGTCTGATGCATCATTCACAGTACCTGTCAGTCACCAGCTCATTAGATAGCTTCTTTCCTGCAAATCAATGAAAAAATTAGGAGCTGCTTCTGGTGCAGTCAAGTCTTCCCATCTCCTTGAAAATCACAATAATTCAACCCAGTTCATGGTTCAGCCCTTTCCTTATACAGACATTCCTTTAGGGTTGGGAATTAGCTCCTCAGAGACTGGGAGTTAAGATTAAAAACAGAGCTTTTAGGGGATCATCCAGGCCCTTGGAGAACTGGGTATACAGGGAAGGGCCGCTTGGGTGCTTTCGGGTTTTCCCATCGTATTGGCCTGGTTCCTATTTCTCTTAGCAGGCCTGGGTACAGGAGCTCATTTGAGATGGGGGCAGGGTGGGGTCTCACCAGGACAGAGAGGACCCTTGTCTGGTATCAGCTGTGTTCTGAGGGATGGTTCCGCAGGGGCTTCAGCAGAGGAAGGCAAGTAGCCTGGGCTGACCAGAGCAAGAGAGCCTCCCTATACATCATTACTGCTGCCCGCAGGTTCCTTGTAATAAGAGAGAAGAGCATGCTTGGATTTCACCACAAATCACTGCCCAAAGTTGAGCCCAGCAGCTATGGTGGACGAGGTTTCTCAGAGCTCCTGCTTACTTCATTCAAAAAGTATTTATTAAGCACCTGCTGTTTGCCAGACACTACACCAAGCTCTCCTGGTATAAAGATAAAAATGCTGTCACAGAGTTCCCCTTCTGTGGGGAGGGTACAACATGTATGCAGGTGAACAAGCATGTAATATATATGAAGTAAATGCTAAACCATTGGGGGGTTTCGGGGGACCCCCACCTACTAGGAATTTTAAGGAAATTGTTTTGTAGAAGGTGGCGCCCGAGCTGATCCCTGCAGGAACCTGAGGGTTTGAAGAGGCAGAGGAGAGGCTTCCAGATAGGGAGGACAGTTTGTGTAAAGGCTGTCAGGCCAGAGGTTGGTTATACGGAACAAAAAGTTAGCCAGAGTGCGCTGTGCTGCAAGCCTGGGCAAGGAGGCTGGAGGTTATTTCAGTGCTAAGTGAAGGATCTTGTGTTTTATTCTCAAGGGAGGAGGGAGCCACAGCACCTTGTTGAGAAGGAGAATAACGTATAGTAAGTGTTGGTGAGATTTGATATGGAAGTGAATCCTGTGACTGGTGGGTGGTCATTTTCCAGCCGAAAAGGTGGACAGATGTACTCCCTGAACACTGAATCAATGCAGGGATGACAAGAGACAGTGTAGTTCAGTGTTCCCCACAGGATTGAGAGAGATCCTCCAGAAGTGAGAGCTGCGAACAGAACCCAGGTCTAGGGGGGAGGTCTTGGACGCCGCTGGGGGAGGGGGCCG
Source organism: Vombatus ursinus (assembly GCF_900497805.2). Classification (NCBI taxonomy): domain Eukaryota; kingdom Metazoa; phylum Chordata; class Mammalia; order Diprotodontia; family Vombatidae; genus Vombatus; species Vombatus ursinus. The sequence goes on along the minus strand of NW_020954713.1, from coordinate 3,146,697 downwards.
GGGCTGCTGGCTGTCTAAGGGAGGGAGGTGTAGCAGTCACAAAAAGGCTGGAGGCGGCGGGGCAGGAGGCCAGAGACTCCCGTGTTACAGTTGGCAGGAGCCTGACTTCCTGACTTTTCTTGGCTGTGAGAAGAGCAGGGGGAGGATGAATAAGTCTCTGAGAAAGAATGTGTGTGTGTGTGTGTGTGTGTGTGTGTGTGTGCACGCGCGCGCATCCATGTGCTCACATGCACACGTGCCCGCATGGCTGTTTTCTCTGGCGCTCGACAGGGTTTGTGCACCTGTATTGTCTCTCTCTCCTTGGTTGTATTTGTGTGACTGTCTGTAGGTGGCTGTGTGCCTACACAAAACTATATGTGTTTGTGTGGATAACCATGTGTGCAGCAGTCTCCTTCGATGGTGTGTGAGGCTAGGTATTTGCCTCATTGTGGATGCTGCTGTGGGACAATGCGTGGAAGAAACTGGGAGATGTGTGTGTGTGTGTGTGTGTGTGTGTGTGTGTGTGTAAGTGTAAGAAAGAGAGAGAGAGAGTTGTGTGTCTGTGACCAGGAGAGAACAGTTTGGGGGCCTTGGCTGGGTGCCTAGAGAATATAGGGTGCTGAGCTTGGCCCCACTTAATCCTCAGGTCAGGTGTCAATAAATAGTCAGGCAGCAATGTTCCTCCAGTTACTGTTGGCCGAGGACACGGATGGGCCAGAGGCCCTTTGTGGAGGTGAGAGCTGGTGTCCCGTTTCTCCATCACTCCCTCCTGTGACCTCTCACACTTGAGTCCAGGGAAAATTCCAACCAAAGAACTCTCGGGCTCTCTGTTCCTGCCCCACACTGAGGGCAGCCCCCGGTGTCCAGCTGGTATTGGCATTGAGGGTGTGAGCGTTCCTCCCATCAGATACCATCTGATTCCAAAACACTTAGCAAAGTGCCAGGGATGGGATGCTGTCTGCAGGCATCAGGTTGATCCCTGGGGCAGTGTGGGACCCGGGTGCACGTCTCAGGTTTGAAGAATTGGAGATGGGCTGTCTTTCTTCCTGATGAGTGTGTGCAGAGAAACCTGGCTGCCGGGCTGGCCTCCAACCTCCCAGGGGATGGATGGGGCAGGGAGCTGGGAGATGAGGATGTTTACATAGAAAGAAGAAATTAAACACGGAAAAAACCGTTCTCAACGGGCTATTCATGCCTTTCCAGGTCCTGGAAAGGGCTGTTGTTTTTAACTCCATCTGGTACGTGGCTTTCCAGGCCTCTTTCTGTCCTGCTTGGTACTCAGAGCACTTCCCCAGCAACAATTACAATGTTGACACCTGGCTTTGCCCATGCAGATTAGGGTCTGATTTTCAGTAATTATATGTTCTTGCCGACAGTCTACAGCAATCTTACCTTCTGTGTGGGTATGATAACACTTATTAATTCAATAAAAGAAATCCATTCACAGGCAATTTTCAAATGCAACACCTTGGGAGCATCTGGGAGCTGGCAGAGTGGTTTCTTCCGTAGACCCCTGGTCTGGTGGCCCCCACTTAGAGCTGTCGTGCCAGGCACTCATTAAGAACAGAGGTCAGGAGGCAGGCCGCTGCTGCCCCTCTGCCTGGCCTGCTGTTGCTGGCTGCCTGACACAGAGGAGCTGTTCACAGCAAAGGGATTCTGGGTCTGGGTTCCAGCAAATGGACTGGACCTACACTGCTAATTGAGGCGGGGAAGGCAGGGTATGCAATGCATGCTTAGGGCTGAGAGCAGACTGGCCCCCTTCCCAGAGAAGTGAGAGATCTTGCTTTCTCTGGATTTCTTCCCACCACCCACCCCTGCCTTCCCCTACCCCACAAGTGCAGGGAGGGCCTAGTTAAGTCCTGTGTTGCCAGATACTCATTCATTCATTCATTCATTCATTCATTTTTCGGACATTCCAAAGTACTTACTATGTTCAGGAATCTTTATTAGGCATGCTTTAGAGGTGACGGAGAGAAAGCTATACACTAACCCTCTCTTCACGGTGGGTCAGTGTGATGTAGGGAAATCATGGGATTTTGTACCCAGAGACAGACCTGGGTTCTCTGTCCCCACTTAATTCCATTGCCTTCCCTCTGTTAATTATTTTCTGTTTATTCAGGGTATAGTTCACTATGCATATTTGTGTGTTGTCTCTCCCATTAGATTGGAAGCTCCTGGGGGGCAGGGACTGACTGTCTTTTGCCTCCTTATACATGCACAGTGCCTGGGATATAGTAGGTACTTAATAAATGTTTATTAATTGATTGGTTTGGTTAGAAATCCCAGCTCTGCCGCTCACTAGCCTTTAGCCAAGTCCTTTTCCCTCCTGCAAGCTGAGCTTGCTGGGCTGTCTGATCTCAAAGGCCCCTTCCAGCCCAGAATCCCAGGACGCCTTTGTTAGTAATTGGTAAGCCTGAGCCAAATGAGGCCGCCTCATCCAGGAAGCCTTCCTTCATACACCCACAGTTCTCACATGCACCCTTTTTTCACACAATTCTGATGTGCTTATTTTGTAGTATTGGGTATAATGGTTGTAGTCAGGTAGGTGGTGCGGTGGTTAGAACACTGGACTTACAGGCAGAAAGACCTGAGTTCAAATCCAGCTTCACACCCTTACTAATACTGTGACTCTGGGCAAGGCACTCTGTCTGTTTCCTCATCTGTAAAATGGGGATAATAATAGCACCTGTATAGTTCTCAGAGTTATCATAAGGTTCAAAGGAGATAAAGTTTGTAAAGCACTTAGGATTCTGCCTGGCATATAGTATGTATGCTGTCTCTGTCTCTCTCCTCTTCTCTCCCTCCTTCTCTGTCTCTGTCTCTTCCCCTCTTCTCTCTGTCCTTCTCTGTCTCCCTCCCTCCCTCCCCTTTCTCTCTCTGTCTCTTTCTCTCTCTCTCTCTCCCTCCCTTCCTTCTTCCCTTCTCTTTTTTTTGGTGAGGCAATTGGGGTTAAGTGACTTGCCCAGGGTCACACAGCTAGTAAGTGTCAAGTGCTTGGTCTGAGGCTGGATTTGAACTCAGGTCCTCCTGACTTCAGGACCGGCGCTCTATCCGCTGCATCACCTAGCTGCCCCCTCCCTCCCCTTTCTGTCTGTCTGTCTGTCCTCTCTCACTCTTTTTTCCCCTCTCTCCTGTCTCCTGTGTGTGTGTGTGTCTCCCCTTTCTAAGGACACAGCTAGTTAACGTATTTATCAGGAGATCTGAGTTAGAGTCCTGGCCTTGTGGCCGTTTCTTGGCTTTGTGCCCTTAGGTCATTAAAGCCTTTTCAGACACTGAGCTGAATTTGGAGTCAGGGGACCTAGCTTCTCCCGTGTGACCACTGACAATTCACCTAACCATTCCAAGACGCACTTTTCTCATCTGAAACAAGGAGGTTGGCCCAGGGGGCCTCTCAGATCCCTTCCAGCTCGAAATTGATGGTTCCATGACCTCCCAAGTCCCTTCCAGCCTTCGATCGGTCAAACAAGGAGTCCCTGCATGAGAAGGATGAGCTGTGAAGCCCAGGGGCCCCACGGTGTTGCTGGCTCCCATGTTTGCCCATGCCACCCTGACTTGGCACAGCCTTACAGAGGGAAATGCAGCTCCCTTCAACGCTGCTCTGGCCTGGTGTTGTCAAAGAACACACTGTTCCCACCTGCGTGTCCAGGTCTCCAGTTATAGGAGGCCAGGGCTGGTATTTCAGCTCTCCCATCTCCAGCTTCCTAATGGACGTCTCAAGCTGCACGTCCTGGCTGGCATCTCAAACTCATCATACCTAAAACTGAACCAAGCTCTCTTCCCAGCCCCCAGTGTCCCTAGGCCTGCCCCACAATGGAATCTTCCTGTTCTAGTAATAGAACCACCATCTTCCTTCCTAGGCTACACACCCTAAGGCAGGTTCCCCACCCCGGCCTAGTTCATAGTAAGCTCTTAATAAATACTTGATTGATTGATGGAGACAGCTATATGTCACACTGGATAGAGCCTTAGGCCTGGAGTCAGGCAAACCTGGGTTCAAATCCATACTCAGACACTCCCAGAGCCTTGTGACTCTGGGCAACTTGCTCACTTTCTTTCTGCCTCAGTTTTCTTATCAGTAAAAGGGGGATTATAATAGCACTTGCCTCCCAGGGCTGTTGTAAGGATCAGAGTAGGTGCTTAACAAATGTTTTTCTCATTGATTACTGATAGTCACAGACATTCCTGGGTAGCAGGGGGAACCAAGAGTGTAGCCCAGTACCTGGTGCTTTTACTTAAAGCCCGCTCATTGATGCTTGCTTGTTGATTGATGGATTGGGCCTTGGGGTCAGTGATTTTGGTGAAATTGGTACCTTGAATGGGGTGGGTGTCTTTGTGAGAGGCCTGGCCTCTCCTGGGGCTAGGTGAGGGGATTCCAGCAAGGGAGGGGGCTCACCAGGGGCTCTGCTTAAGGAGCAGAGGCAGCAGCCCGATTCAGACAGGCCCTCCTGACTCCCAGGCCTTCCTTTGCCTGGTTTTTTTCTTGCTCATTTCCTCCTTCACCAGGAACAAAGAGGCTGGTTTGAGGGCTGTTGGAAAGCCTGTTCTCAGGGAAATGGGATTTTACAAATGTGACATTTTCTTCTTGAACATAAAATTGGGCTTTTCACATGGCACTATTAGAGTATAGAGCTTTAATTATGCCCTAAATCCACTCCTTTAGCCCTGGGCTCACACGATTAGCGCAGAAAGCCGAGCCAGGAGAGGCTGGGTGGGGCGACGTTTCCCCCCATGTGAAACTTCATACCGTACAAATTATTAAACGCAAACCTCAGGAGGAAGATTGTAATGAAAAATTCAGCATCCTCATCAAGCCGCCCGAGTTTGCCGCCTGACTCGATCCAGAAGGAAATGGGGCTGGGGCTGGTGGGGGAAGGGAGGAGTCCTGGAAGGAATATCAGCAACTAGAGCGGCCACCGTGGGTAGGTAACGCTGGTCCTGGGAGCCCTCTATGCCTGTGGGGGTGGAAGGCAGCGGCGGGAAGAAACCACGGGCTCTCCCATCTGAGTATCGGTGCCCCTCCCTCCCTCCAGGCTGGGAGGCTGGGGGCCCCTACGAGGAGCCCCTCGGAAGGACAGCACAGCAAAGGATGATCCGTCCCTTCTGGGCACCCCCCTCACCCCTCGGGTCTTAGCACTGAGCTTGCCGCTTCCAAAGCCCAGCTGTGTTCCAGCTGAGGCTAGAAGATGAGCGTGGGCCAACCCCCAGGGTCACTTGTTTCTTGATATGTGGTCAGATGGGGAGGAGGGGGGATCATCTGTGTAAACAAAGGTCATTCCCATGCTTGAGATTAAATGGTCCATTTGGTATGAGAGCCAGTGTCTCTGCTACAGGTTGGCTGGATGCACATGGACCTGGGGTGTCCGAGCCACTGTATGTCTCCATTTCCCTGGTACTTTTTGTCACTGTCGGCATATTTGGGGGTGAGTGTGCATTTCTGTGACTTGATCCTAGGTGGTTGTACCCAGGGGAAGCTGAACGCATGATCCTAAATGGTTGTGTCTTTGACGGGAGAGGCGTGCTGGTAGCACTGTGGGTCTGATGTTGTTACCATGTAGCTTTGGGTAGGACTGTGTGTGACCGTGTCACGTAGCAGGTGCTCAATAAATGCTCATGGAGAATAGATGTAACTGTGTACATATGTAATTGCATGTGACTTTGTGTGTAACTGAGTGTGAAGTTTATGGTTATTTCGGTGACTGTGGTTATATAACTGGTGTGTTATCACATAGTTGGTTAGTGTTTCTATCTGGGAGTGACTTATGCCCATCTATCATTGGGTTTTGGTGATCTCTTCAGAAAATATCTATCAACAAGCATGCGCCTCCTATGATGGGTGCCCTAGAAGGGGGAGTCTGGGACTGAACGTGGGATTTCATGAAAGCCACTTTATTTGTACAGAGAGGGCAGCACCTTTTCTACAGCATATAGGGCTGGAAAATTACTTGGGGCGCTGAAAGTTTAAGGGATTGCCAGGGTCACATTGCCAGGATAGGTCAGAGGTAGACAGATGGATTCCTGGCCTCCCTGGTTCCAAGGGCAGCTCATTGCCTCATGAACTGGGAATAGAAAGACAAAAAAAAAAAAAAATCAAACAGCCCCCTTCCCTCAAGAAGCATACATTCTGTCAAGGGAAACAACATTCACATGTTTAAGTAGCTGGTGGCACCACGCATAGAGTTTTGGACCTGGGGTTAGGAAGACCGGAGTTCTCTTCATGACTCAGACACTTGCTAGCTCTGTGATCCTGGGTAAGTCACTTCACCAGTTTATCTCAGTTTTCTCATCTGTAAAAGGAAGATATAATAGCACCCACTTCCCACCCCGAATGGTTGGAAACATCAAAGAACTTCATATTTGTAAATGGCTTAGCAAACCTCAAAAAATAGCTAACATTTATATAGTGTTTACTATGTGCCAGGTGCTAAGCGCATTACCAGTATCTCATTTGAGCCTCACAACAATCTTGGGAGATAGGTGCTGTCTCATCCCCCTTTTACGGATGAGGAAACTGAGGCCAACACAGGTAAATTGACTCGTCCAGGGTCACACAGCTAGTAAGTGTCTGCGGTCAGATTTGAACTGGAATCTTCCTGACTGCAGTCACAGGGCATTATCTGCTGTGCCACCTGGCTCTCTATATAAATGCTAGCAGCTGCATTATCTTCGTCCTCCTCCTCCTCTTCATCATCATCATCATCATCATTATTAGTATTAATATTGTACCAGTTGGTAAATCTCTTTTGAGGATTTGGGATGACACATGTATAGTCTCACCTGTGATTTTATGGGTTGCATGTATGTGTGATAATGGTGTCTGGGAGGGAATGTGCTTGTGTTCTCAGAAGATTTGGATGGAAACCATTACATTCCGCAGAATCCCCAAACCCAGCCATGATTCTAGGAGCCTGAGACAGACAGACTGGGTTTCAGGAAGGATGTGTCTGGGGACGATTTGGAGCTCGCTCGATTTCTATAAATATGAGAAGAGTGATTGAAGGCGACTGCTCTCTTACCTTGGAAGGGAAGGTCCAGGAAGTCAGTGTGAAGCTGCGTTCTTGCTCTTCTTTTTCCCCTTTCTCTTCCATAACCTTCCTCCCCCTTTGGTTCTGGTCTTCTTACACCTTGCCCCCCCCCCCCCCCCAGGTATTCCACAGTTCAGTGACACTGGTCTCTTGGCTACTTCTCACACACGATGTGCTCCTTAGTTCCTCCTCCTGGCTTTCCTGGCCTCTGTCCAGTCCCAGATAAAATGCCACCTTCTACAGTAAGCCTTTCCCAGCCCCCTTAAGGCTAGTGCCTTCCCTCTGTCGATTATCTCTGATTTATCCTGTCTGTAGCTGACTTGTACATTGTTGTTTTCTGTACAACATCTCCCCTGTTAGACCGTGAGCTCCTTGAGGGCAGGCACTGTCTTTTGTCTGTCGTTGTATCCCCTGGGCTTAGCACCATGCCTGCTGGCACTGTTATAACATGCTTGTTGACTAACCAGCCAGCTTATTGACTGACTGTCCCTTCCCTCTTTCCTATCCCCATCTCCTTCACCTTCCTTTCCCCTTTCCCTCCCCTTCCCTTTTCTCCATTCCCGTTCCCCATGGCCTGGTCTGCTCAGACTGGTTGACTCTGCAAGCTTAAACCAGAGTGAAGGAGGGGAGGAGGGAGGGAAGAGAGGGGGGAGGAGGGAGCCGATGAGAAGACCAGATGGTGGCGGAATCCCCCGTGGATAGCCAGCTTGTATTTCAAACCCAAGCTCTGTTTCTCCCATTCGCTCACCACAGGCTCTGACAGATCAGAAGGAACGTTCTTAGCTTGATGCAACCGGATTCTCTTCTGGCTGAGACCGAAACATCTGGCCCCCAGCAGGGCCTGCTTCCAGAGGGCCTGGGCAGGCGTGTGTGCACACATCTGGCCTGCTGAAAGCTGCTGTGGCAGCAGCGGCTGTGATGGCGGTGGCTGCGTTCCCCCGCGAACCCTGCCGCCATCCGCTTTGTTTGAGCCCAGACAGCAGATCCAGGTCAAGCCCCATCCCCAGGCCTGTGGACCTCTGGGACAAGCCTTCAAGCTAGGAAGGATTTAGCCTCCTCCAGTGGGGACATGTGTCTAATAGACTGGCGTGGTGACTGGGCCGGGGCCGTTTGGCTCATGTATGAACACCTCCTTGCCTGGATTTGGAGTTTCTAGAATCCGAGACTCAGACCTGGAAGGGACTTGGAGGTCATCTGATCCAACTCTCTCATTTTACATTTGAAGAAACTGAGGCCCTGGGAGGTGAGGTCACTTTGCCAAGGAGGCAGCATTTGAGCTTGGCTTTAAAGGATGGACCATCTTTATATCATAGATACGGAGCTGGAAGGGATGGTCACCACTCCCCTGTGGTCTCCTCTGAGGGCTGGACTCTTTGTATCCCGAGGCTTAACACAGTACCTAACCACCTAGAAAGAGTTTTTTGGTTTTTTTTTAGCAAATGCATTCATTCATTCATTCATACATTTGTTCATTCATTTATTTATCCATCCAATCCCAGCCCTTCATTTTACAGTAGAAGAAATTAAGGCCAAGAGATGGAAAGATACTTACCTGAAAGTCACCTGGAAACAGGATTTGAACTCAGGTTGTCCTTTCACCATAGAGGGCTAGGTAGCAATAGTGATTATATTGGGTCTAGTCTGACTCCTCCTTCAAACACAAATCATGGCCAGAGAAAAGTCATTTGCATTTCCCAACATGCCATCCCTAGTCTACATTAGGAGACCCATGCCAAGGTCAATGTGAGACAAATTCTAAAGGGTAACCTCAGTGCTACAAATATCCAATTCAGAATCAACACTGAGGGGGAGGCAGTACTGCCCAGTAGATAGAATAGTTTACTTGGATCCCAGAAGCCCTAGATTCAAATCCCACTTCCACCACTCTTTAGCTGTGTGACTGTGGAAAAGTCATCTAACCTGTTAGCCTCAGTTTCTTTCTCTGTAAAATTGGGAGTGGATGTGATAATAGCTGTCCAACCCACCTTCTTGGAGGTATTGTGAGGATCAAATAAGGTAGTTTGCATACAATGCCTTCATTGTAAACCTCAAAGTATAAAATAAATACTTTTTAAGGCTATCCTTAGTATTATTTTAGCTCAGAAACAAGGATGGGGAAGAGAGAACGTTCCAGGTGGAATAAACAGTGTGTTTGAGGACAGAGTATGGGAGGTCCCAAAGCATGTGGGATGCTTGCGAAATGTTCTGGAGGAACGGGAAGGCTAGGAGAAGATGGGTTGGCATTTCTGGAAGGACCAGCACCCTGAGGACATGTCCATCTCCTTACCTTTTCATCTGATCCGCTCACATCTTCGCCCTGGAGCTGTGCACAGATCATCCTCGTGTCCTGAGGACCTGGGTGATGAGAATGCGAGTTGCTTTTCTGTCTAGCAGTTGGTGAACCATCCCCCCCAGGTTCTGCTCGCTTCACTGCACACAGTCATCCTTCCGGATTTGATAATCCATCTTCCTTTCCATGTCAAGAGAACTTTTATCTTTAGTCTATCTCTTTATAACCCTCCAGCAATAATAATAAATCACTGGCATTTATATAGGACCAACCATGTGCTGGGCACTGTGTAAGCACTTTACACATATTATCTCATTTGATCCTCACAACAACCCTGGGAGGGAGGTGCTTTTATTATCCCCATTTTAGAATTGAGGAAACTGAGGCAAACAAGGTTAAGTGACTTGCCCGGGTCACAAAGCTAGTTAATGTGTCAGGCCAGATTTGAGTGTAAAGTGAATAGATTTCGAGGCCTAGAGTCAGGAAACCTTAAGCTATCCCAAAACAGTCTGTCTACAGTCAAAGGAAGTCTGTCTTTTTGTCCTGGGGACAGAGACCAGACCTGTCCATAACAAACTGCCTCAACTCCTATCTTGCTCTTATCGAATCAGTCAGTCAGCATTTATTAAGCTGTTACCACGTGAGGGCAGCTAGGTGGCTCAGTGGATAAGAGTGCCAGGCTGGAGTTATCAAAAAGACCTGAGTTCAAGTCTGGCCACAGATGCTTAGTAGCTGTATGACCCTGGGCAAATCACTTAACCCTGTTTACCTCAGTTTCCTCATCCATAAAATGAGTTGGAGAAAGAAATGGCAAATCACTCCAGTATCTTTACCAAGAAAACCTCAAATGGGCTCTGGAAAAGTCAGATATGACTGTAACAACAACATTGTGCATCACCATTCTCATTTCCAGAGATACAAAGAAAGAAAGCTAAAGTAAGTTACTTGAGGAGCTCCCATTCTAATGGGGGAGACAACATATAAATAACTACATATATACATGATATCTACAGAATGGATGAAAAGTTGCGGAGCAGAGACCGTAGCAGTTGTGGGAGAGCAGGAAAGGCTTCCTGTTGGAGGGGCCTTTAAGCTAAATCTTGACACGAGTCACATTCTGCTTCACATACATAGTTGTGGACACGTGCTCCTTGAGTAAAGAGATTTTTCCATCTTTGTATCCCCAACAATAAACACAGTCCTTTCTCTCTGTCCTTCTCTTCTCTCTCTCTCTTTTTCTCTCTCTCTCTCCCCTCTTCTCTTCTTTCTCTCCCATTCTCTCTTCTCTTCTCTCTTCCTCTCTCCCCTCTTCCCTCTTCTCTTCTCTTCTCTTCTCTCTCTCTCTCTCTCTCTCTCTCTCTCTCTCTCTCTCTCTCTCTCCCTCCCCCTCTCTCTTTCTCTCTCCCTCCCTTCCTCCCCCTCTCTCTCCCTCTCCTCCATGGATCTATTATCTCAGTGTCTTCTGACTTCCTCCAGTGGCACATTTGCCATTCATCCTTCTCTGTTCTTTCCTTGAAATTCTCCCTTGAAAGGTCCACCCAAAGGCTCTGGCCTTTCCTGGCTCTCCCTCAAGCATACTGACTGTCTATCCCTTAACCCCTTTCTTTTGGGACATGATCCATCCATTTTTTTCTTCCAACCTCTGTCTCTCTCATGAATGACATCATCTGTACCATCTCTGTGCAATTCTTCATTTGTAATAAACCCATTACACCTACTCACACCCACCATGCACTTAACTGTTGCCTTTTGGTTGACCCTAAACCTCAGAAACTAGCATTCCTTAACTCTCTGCCTTACTGTATAACTAAAAGATTATTGAGATATAAATATAATATGTATACATACACACACACATATATATGTACGTACACACACACACGGTGGACTTTTGTAAAGAGAAGCATGAGGTCATTACATACGCCAAGCAACTTCTCAGAGGTGTCCCATCCCACTCTCCTCGTCTTGTTTACTTCTGGGTTCAGTTTTGGTTTTGTTTGTATTTGTTTCTTTTGTTTTGCCTATCTTCACTCTCTTTTAGCAATGAATCTGCTCCATGGCTTGGCCATCCAACTACATATCCTAATCTGAACAATAGACATTCTTCATCCTCTTGGTTTTTCCTGTTTGGATGATTGGACATTCTGGGACATAATGTAATTAACACACTGTCATCCATCAACAGGGGTATCTGCTATAGAGAATCATTCTTCTATTGATCTCTGCACTGGCTGTCTTCCATGGTAGTGGTGATCTACTTTGGCAAACATGCCATTTTATGCCTTGGTTGATATTTATTATCAGAGGGTCATCAAACAATTTTATACCTGTTGCTTCATTTTTGAGTAATGATGATGATGGTGGTGGTGGTGGTGGTGGTGGTGGTGGTAGTGGTGGGTGGTATCCCCAGTGATCCTTACCTTTACCTCTCTTATTTCTTTTGAATGAAATATAATAATAGCTGGCATCTATATTCTGTTTTAAGGTTTGCATACATATGTGAACTCATTTGGTACTTGCTATAACCCTGTGAGGCACGTGCTATTATTATCCCCATTTTACAAATAAGGAAACTGAGACCCAGGAGGATTGTGACTTGCCCAGGGTCACATAGCTAGTAAGTGTCTGGGGCAGAATTGAAAACCAAGTTTTTCTGATGTCAAGTCCCACACTCTACCCACTGCTTATATAATTTTGACACAGACATGTTGCCTGTATAATTTTGATACACGTGTTATAGAGAGCTTGTAAGGCACTGTTTTGCTGTGCCAAATCAAATGTTATTTTATAGTCAATACGTAATAAGCACAGTGGGATCTTTTATCCTAGACTCCTTTCAGTTATTTGGGTGACCATAAAGATGAGGTCAGCCGTGCAGTCCTTGTGAACGCCATCCTGTTCCCTTCTCACACCTTCATCAAACTAGCTCTGAATGCTCGCGCAGATACTGTCATAAAGATTCTGTCTTGGTGGGGCAGTTGGCATAGAAGTCTGTCATTAGCTGTGTTTTCTCAGTTGTTTTTTTGGTAGTCATGCATCCCATCGTGTTTTTTTCCCCTTCTAAAGTGATTGGCTTCTTCCTCTGTTTCATATCTCTTGCAAACCAGCCCTTCACCGATTTTATTACCTCCCCAAAAAACATCTCCTCTATTTAACTGGGTGTAATCCAGCCTTTCCTCCCATCTTTCCTTTTGTGACCTTCATTTCTACTTCCTCATGTAAGACCGTAATGTTAGAGGCCAAACATGGCAACCTCCCTGCCATTAATAGTGAAGAAAGCATGTTACAAATCACCCCAGTTTAAATAGCCCCTGTCATCTAGACCAGGGATGGGGAACCCGTGGCCTCAAGGCCACATGTGGCCCTCTAGGTCCTCAAGTGCCACCCTTTGACCAAATCCAAACTTCACAGAACAAATCTCCTTAATAAAAGGATTTGTTCTGTAAAACTTGGACTTTTGTAAAGAGAAGTAGGAGGTCATTACATACGCCAAGCAACTTCCCAGAGGTGTCCCATCCCACTCTCCTCCTCTTGTTTACTTCTGGGTTCAGTCCAAAAGCCGCACCCAAGGACCTAGAAGGCCACATGTGGCCTCAAGGCCGCAGGTTCCCCACCCCGGTGGACTGTGAACGTTGTTCTCCCTTATCATTTTGATGATCTTGCTAGGGTTGGCATCTTGCCATGCTTTTTGTAAATGTATTTTCCCTTCTTCTGTTAAGAATGTTGAGTTAATACTGCTCAATGTCCTTCGTAACCAGCTTATTCAAGTAAGTGAATGAATGCAAAGGCATTTATTAAGCACTTAAACAATATGCCAAGCATAAGCATGCCTAAGTGCTGAGGATACGAAAAGAAAAGGAGGAGATGGCATCTGCCTTCGTGGCATTTATCTTCTGATAGGGAGAGAAAATACAAATAAAGGGGCCACAGGATAAAGCATTGTGATTTAGGCAATTAATTACATGATGCTTGGAACCAAGAGGTAGGAGATTAAAACACTTTTCAGCATTGATTTAATTATCGCTCCAGACTTGGAAATTAAGGAGGGTGGTGCAGCTGGGGTACACGGATGGCCTGAAGATGCCCAGTGTTCTGTCTCCAGCCCAGTCAAGCGAAGCCTGGCTAGAGACTTGTAGATGTAGGAGGCCGTGAGCAGTCGGAGTAACAGGGCCCTGGGGCAAAAGGTCTGAATTGGAACAGGGTCTGAATCAGTTGCCCTTTCTGTCCACTTGGAAAAGAGATCAAGTGTTGGATGAATAAAATGGTTCTCAGGCTCTTTTGGTGTCATCTGGTGGTGATTGATTTACACTGGTCACTGGTGATGTTTCAGTATAATGTCCTTTTATCCATTTGCCGGTTTTTAATGTCCGCAGCTTGTTTAAATAGGTCAGGTTGGCGTTGGAGCTGCTTCAGTGAAGTCCCATCTTTTCTTTTCATTTTTATTCTTCGCGCTTTTGTATTGATTTTCATCTTTTCTTTTACAAGTCACTAGTCCTACTGTACACAGAGCTGTTTCAGAGGTGATGTTCATATTGCAAATAATCATTCTCTGTCAGGGGAATCAATTTCATTTTTGTTACAATAATAATGATAATAATAGCTAATGTTTCTATAGCACCTACTGTGTGCCAAGCACTGTGCTAAGTGCGTTATAAATATTATCTACCTCTATTTTATAGTTGAGGAAACTGAGGCAAAGAAAGGTTAAATGACTTGCCCAGGGTCACACATCTAGTCGTAGGTCAGATTTGAACTTCAGCATTCCTCACTCTGGGCTTAACGCTCAGTCCGCTGTGCCACCAGCTGCCTAGCAGGGCCACGTGCATCAATGGACGCAAAATTTGTTTGATTTTTTTGTTTTTTTTGGAGTTTTCTTAAATTCTGGTCCTTCTGCTGATATAGGATCACAGAGCTGGAGGAGGAAGGGACCTCAGAGGCCATATAGTACAAGCTACCTCATTCTACAGATTAGGAAACTGAGGCCCGCGTGAGGTCAAGTGACTTGTCCTTGATCACATAACTAATCAGTATCCAAGGCAGGATTTGAAGTTGAGTTCCTCTGACTCCTGTGCCTGTGTTCCTATTTCATCAGAACCTTGTCAAAGCCGGTAGAATATGTCAGCGAGGACTGCACTGGTGAAGAACTTTGCCATCCTTAGGTTGTTACTGGGGAATCAGAGACAACCTGTCACTGTGATAGGGATCAAAGCCTTCTGCCTTCCCAGCTTGGGTGGACCTGCCAAAGTCTGAGTCATACTGTCATAGCCTTCAGGAGCCTGGAGTTTCCTTCGTGCTCCAGTGAGACATCTTAATGAGATTTAGGAACCTACAGGCAGTTCATGATAATAATAGCTGGCATTTACATGGCGCTTGCTATGTGCCAGGCGCTGTGCTCAGTGCTTTACAAATATTATCTCCCTCGGTGGGAGGTAGGTGCTATTATTATATCCATTTTACAGGTATGGAAACTGAGGCCCGGGGGCAGTTAAGTGCCCAGGATCACACAGCTAGTAAGTGTCTGAGGCTGGATTTGAACTTGGGTCTTCCTGACTCCAGGCCCAGGGCTCTATCCACTGTGCCACCTAGCTGTCTCATAAATATTGTTGAATTTATTTAATAGAATTGACACAGAATAGCAAAAAATGCATCCCCCCCTTCTAGAAAACTCAATTTGTAGGAAGGGATGAAACTTCAGGATTTGGGTGGACTCATAGTATCACCTGAGCTGTTGGCACCCCCTCCACTGGCACATATTGTAACCTCACCATCCTCATTGCATGTGGTTCCTCTCCATGTCTTTCCTCAGAGAAGGTCCACCCACATTATCAGTTTCTTTTAACATTTTATGAATAACTATTGCGTAATTCAAAGTGGCCATTTTCTCCTTTCGGGATCAGCCCATCCCCTTTACCCCCACAGAAGCTGGCATGGTGTCCTTTGCCAACTCCCAGTTGAGTGAGGCCTCAGACACCATCTAGGCCATCCTTTGCCTAGACAAGAGCACTATTAGCCACAGGTGTTCATCTGGCCTTTACTTGAAAGGCCTTTGGTGACTCCCCTCTTGAGACCGCTCATTCTCCTTTTGAATAGCAGCAGTGATTGGGAAGCTTGCACTGAACATCAAGCCTCAGTCTGCTTCTGCCCCTTTCACCCATTGTTCTTGGTTCTGCCCTCTGAGGCCAAGACTCAAGGCCAGCCTTCATGCCCCCCCCCCTTTTCTAGGTTAACTATTCCGAGTTTCCTAAACTTGTTCTTGTATGGCATGATCTGAAAGACCCTTCAACATCTTGGTCACTCTCTTGTAACCTTCTCTGCCTATCTGTCCCTCAAATGACACATGCACAACTGAGTGCTTTACTCAAGATGTGGTATTATCAAGGCTAAGCACAACCAGGCTATCACTTTCTTAGTCCTAGACCCACTATTTATTTGGACCCATCCTAAGATGACATTTCTTTGCTGCCATATCACCCTGTTGACAAGTATCAAGTTTGTAGCCTGCTAAAAATCTCCCTCCCAATCCTTTTTTCAGATGAATTAACATATAGCCACATAACCCCAACATTATATTTGCAAATTTTATTTTTTAAATCTAATTTAATTAATTAATTTCATCTTTCTAGATTTATCCCAGTAAGTCTAGCCTGTTGAGTTCAGGGAAGGCTTCTTGGAGGAGATTTCACCTAAGTTGGTGTCTGAATAGAGAGAATAATTTCAGCAGATGAGAATATTCCAGACGTGGTGCTACTATGAACAAAGATACAGAAACAAGGGAAAGAAGGAGGAAAACAGTGGATGAAGAGAAGTTTATTTAGATTTGGAGAGGGGAGAGACTAGTGGCAAGTAGACGCATAAGCAGGCTATTGTAATAGTCCAGGCATGAGATCATCACCTGCACAAGAGTGGCACCAATGTCAGAGGGGAGAAAGGGGCATATAGGAGAGGTATTGGGAAGGTAAAATCAATTGGTCTTGACAACAGATTGGATGGGGGTGGTGGGTGTGAAATAGAATGTGGAGTTGAGAATGATGCCTAGGTTATGAGTCTTGAGTACTGGGAACATAGTATTGTAGACAGTAAGGTATGTTATTAATTTAATAAGCAATTAGGGTCTATTAGGCACTGTGGATATTGGGAAAATATTGAGCAGAAACTGCCCTCAAGATGTTTATATTCTATCAGAGAACCATAGACAAAACAAATACTAGGTGAGATAAGTCTGGGAGGGTAGGTTGGAGCCAGTGTTGGAGGAAGGGGAACTCAAATGCCTTGATGAATTTGTATGTTATCCAATAGATATCGGGAAGCCACCAGATTTTTGAGGTGATGACTGTTATAGCATCATAGAACTTAGATTCAGAACTGGAAAGTGAACTTAGAGTTCACCGAGTTCAGCTGTCTCATTTTTTGGTTAAGGCAATGGAATCCCCGAGAGGTTGAATGACTTACTTGTCCATGGTCACAGAGCAAAGCCAATATTCAAACCTAGGAGGTCCTGCACCTTGAACATCCCATCAGCACCCTTTCTGCTGCTCCATGCCATGTTCATTGTCTGAGTTTCATTGCAGTGTGTGGGTTTAAGGCTGGGTCTTGGAAATGATAAATCCAACGATTCCAGCCCTTCCCTCCGTCAAGACTCTAAGATCCAGGGCTTGGTAACTGTTGTGGGCCCATAGCTTAGGTAAAGGAGCAGGCATTGACCAGGGCCACATCTGCCAGCACCCTGACCCTCTGTGTCATCATCCACAAATCCCCACTCACAACAAGCTTCTTTCCTTCCACCCTAAAACTCGGTGAAATGAATCAGGGGAAGGAAGAGAAAAAAGATTGTGGAAGAGGCCATGCAAAGAAAATTGAATTGCAGTGTGTGAAGTGATTTTAGAAGGGGCCTGGGGAATATGTGGTCTCCAGACTGCCAAGTTAGAGCAAGTATAAAATCTACAAACAAGCCGGAGATCTGTCCCGGCTGATCTCATTATGAGGCCTGCTTGGGATAGATAAATCCTGTTAGAGTGTGTGAAGGGCTGGATTTCCAGGGAAAAACTCCCAAGTAACATGTTTAGCTCATTTCAGCCTTGTTTTGATACATGGACGTTTTCAGGTTTAAAGGGAAAACATTTGTTTGGTCTTCAGCAGAACCAGAGGCAGAGGTGGCAGGGTGCCCTCTTGTTCTAGAAACAGATGCTTACAGTTTCAGATCTTGAGTCACTGGAGGTGATGAGTAGATGCTAAGGCCCCTTGATTTAGCTCCAGTGCACACTCCCACCCTGGACTGGTTTTCCCTTCACCAGTCAGGCCTTCCCTTCCCTCCCCTCTCCTCCACCCCCAGTCCAGTCAGGCCTTCCCTTTCCTGGCAATACCTTCTGTTCACTGATAGGGCCTTCCTTCCTTAACAGAGCATTCTGTTACCTGGCCATGCATTCCCTCCTTTAACTGGGTCTTCTCTCCCCTGGCTATGCCTGCTTGCTCCTACCCAGACCAGGCCTTCATTTTGACAACTTAGCCTTCCCATCCTTCCTTTCTTCCTTGGATTGACCTACCCACCTAATAATAAATAATAACAATAACTGGTGTTTATATAGTGACTTAAAGTTGACAAAGCACTTTACATTTGTTATCTCATTTAATCTGCACAACAACCCTAGGAGGTAGGTGCTGTAATTATCCATTTTGCAGATGGGGAAACTGAGGCACCTTGAAATGAAATGATTTGCCGCCACAGAGCTAGTTAGTGCATGAGGGAGGATTTGGACTCAGTTCTTACTGACTTCAAGGCCAGGACTCTATCCACTTATGCCATGTAGTTGCCTCTTTTCTCTTCCCACTAGACCTTTGGTCTTTTAGTCTTGTTCCCTTCTAGTACTGGGATGCTCTACTTAACTCCCATGAGTGAAATTATTGCCATATTAGGCTCACTGTGCTCCATGCTCACTCCCCTTCCATCTCTCCTAGCCCATTGTTCCTGGCTAGGCACACTGTGCCAGCTTTTCTATCCCAAGCTCACCATCCTGACTTCTCTCTCTCAAACTTTTTGCCCAAGATTCTGTTTTAGACTCTGCTCCAGCCTCTCTGTCCTGGGCTGGCTTTCTTGGATCCAGAAGGAGTCAGACCCCTTGTTCCCTGGCTAACCTGGTGTGGCTAGGGCAGAGTCAGGTCAGGCTATAATCAGGAAACCTAGCACAGGGCATCATGGTTGTGTGTAGTGAGGACAGACCATCAGGTCAGACTAGACTACCTTGAGTCAGTAAACTCTGAATTCTGTCTCCTCCCCAGAGCTCAGGGTCAGGGATTAGGCTACAACCAAGTGTCCAAAAGCTCAGGACATAGAGGGGGCAGTCTATCCAGGGAAGGATCCTGATGCCCCTGTCCTTTCCCCCTTCATCTCAGGGTACATATCCTTCTGCGAGCCCCTACAGTGAGCCCTTCCTTAGGCCCATGTGGCCACACCCAGAGAGGCAGCATGGTACAGTAGAAAGAATGCCAGATTTAGAATTCAAAGAATTGCTACCTCTGTGCAAGTCACTTAACCTATGTCCCTCGGTTTCTTCATCTTTAAAAATGAGGGGATTAGATTAAATGAGGTCCCTTCCTGAAGTAAATCCTTTGAACCTGTGATTCCCAGCTCAAGCCCCCATCATGGTACAAAGTTGGAGTATCTGGGCTTAATTCCTGGCTTTATTCCCTGCGCGTGTGACCTGAGGAAAGTCATTCCCTCTTTCATGCCTCGGTTTCCTCACCTGTCATGAGGGGGTTGAGCTAGTCAATCCCTTTCAGCTCGATTCTCCCATGAGCTCAAATGAGTGCTCCTCATTACGGTCTGGCTGTGTCTGAGCCCCTAAGCCAGCCACCCCTTCCTCAAAGGAAGAACTTAAAAGAAAGAAGAAATGTTTGCTAACCACATGAACAAAGCTTGCTATGACTTTAAGAGCTCAGACTGGGAAGGATGGCCCCGAAAAGCACCCACCCCCTACTCCCCACCCTGCCTGCTACAGCAGCTGTAGCTTCCGATCTCCCAGAAAATGAAGGCAGATGATTCAATTTGGCCTGTGCTGCAAGCATGCTTCCCCCGTGCTCCTGTGTGTGTGTTCGAGATAATGAGCAAACCCATCGCGCTGGCTGAGGCTGCTGCCACCGGAGCCCAGGGGCCTCCCCGGAGGAGGCACTGTGCTTTGCTGGGTTAATGGGGGTGAGGGTCGCCCCGGAGCTCAGCACCTTTCAAAACAGCTTAAGAAAAGAATTTGTCTCCCCTGGCCCTTGGGCTCCGCTCCCTGCCCACCCAGACAGGAGTTCTTGATAAATCGAAGTGTGTTTATTAGTAATGAGCAAGGGCCAGGACTGCCAGGAGGGTTTCTGCTCAGGGAACAATTCTTTCCCTTTTTTCTTTTCCCTCTCGTATTCCTTGTCTCTGGAGCTAGGACCTTACCTGAGATGGAGGGAGACATGAGAGGTATCCAGAGGATCCCTCTGCCTGGTAGCGGTTTTTAATTGTGCCCCACCCGGGCTGTATACCGGAGGGCAATGGACAGAACTCATCTGGCTTGGTCCAAACCTGAAGAATTCCCTAGAGACTCATGGGTTTATAGCTGGAAGGCACCTTACAGGTCATTACATCCAACACCATTCACTTTACTGTTGAGGAAACAGAGGCTCACAAGTTTATTGAGGTGAAGTGCCTCAACCATCATCACAGAAGGCGTCCTCAAAGACCTCTCCACCACCTCCCAAGGCAGCCCATTCCATCTTACAACTATAATAATAACAATAGCTTCTATTTCTATAGCATATTAAGATTTATAAAGCACTTTACAAATATTATCTCACCTGATCCTCACAGCACCCCTGGGATGATGAGGATTATTATTATCCCCATTTTACAGATGAGGAAACTGAGGCTGAGAGAGGTTAGGCCAGTTGTCCAGGGTTACATGCAGGATTTGAACTCAGATCTTCGTCACTCTAAGCCCAGTGCTCTGCCCTCTAATTTCTGATTAAATGAGTGCTTTCCTAACTTGAAGTCCAGATTCGCCTCTCTGTTACACTCTGACCTCTTGTTCTAGTTCTGGTCACTAGCACCAAGAAGAACAGATTTAATCCTTCTTCCATGTGCAGACCTTCAGATCGATGGAAATAGCTAAGAGGTGGGACTGGAAACTGGTCTTCTGACTCCAGAATCCAAGACTCTTCCCATTCCCCCATACATATGGTCCTGGGATACCGTGTCCCAGGGCACCACACAGGTGCACAGTGAAAGCCCGATCCTAGCAGGAATCTATCAGTGAAGGCTTCCTCAGAGCGTAAGCCCCAAACCAGATGCTAAACCAAAAACTGTGGGTGCCCCCAATGACTCCGCCTCGTGTTTGGGGCATGTTTTAATCCATAAAGTGCTTTCCACCAACTTAGTGCCTGTGTCTCAGGCACCAGGGCCATTTTTTTTGCCAGTGAAGGTATGGAGGCTCAGTGAGCCATGATTCCCTAAGGCCCCCTCACAAGTGAGTGTCAGAGTGGGGAGTCAAAGGAGGGTCTCGAACCTCCATCACTCTTTCCAGTTAGATAGGGTTGGGTTCGTGAAGACGCATTCATTTGTTCAAATAGCATTTATTTAGCACCTACTGCATGTACCACACTAGAGTTACAAAGACAAAAGCAAACCATACCTTAACCTCATCCTTGAAGGAAGCCAGAGACTCTTCCAGGCAGTGGTGAGGAAAGAGGGGCCTCCCAGGAATAGGAGGTAGAACAATGTTATCTAGACCAGCAGTTAAGGATAGAATGGCAATCACCATGGGAAGGGCTTTCAGAGTCTACAGCATTTCACATTGGATCCTAGCGGCAGTGAGGAACCACTCACTCAGGTGATCTGACATGTGCTTTACTTTGCCCCATTTTATTTCCCTTTAGTAGAGTGTAAGGTCCCTGAGGGTAGGCACCATTTCAGTTTTAAATTTATGTATCCTCAGCACTGAACCTGGCCCATAAAAGGCCGGGTTGAATTGGGTTGAAATAAATGGCAGCACAGGGCACTGAGTGAGGATCAAGGAGGCAGCTTTATCGCAGAGACTTGGCAAGGGGCCTCGTAGGACAGAGCTGGCCCCGGCCCACCCCCTGAGACTCCCTCCAGGGCCCCAGGCTTGGGCCAGGACTGAGGCAAGCTCTTTGTGTCATAGCTTTCTTTTTTTTTTCTTTTTAGGCAATTGGGGTTAAGTGACTTGCCCAGGGTCACACAGCTAGTAAGTGTTAAGTGTGGTCTGAGGCCGGATTTGAGCTCAGGTCCTCCTGACTTCAGGGCCGGTGCTCTATCCACTGCGCCACCTAGCTGCCCCCACAGCTTTCTTTGTAAGGGCTTTCACACCTGGGCAACCCCTCCCTCTCAGGCCCGGGCCTTCACCCTGATGGCGTGGTGCTGTGCAGTGGACTGAGAATGTCCCAGGCCCGAGAGGGAGGTCAGAAAATCTTCTATTCCCATGAAAACCCTGAGGCTTTGAGGAATTGATCTGTCAGGCAAGGGACCTCAGGGCTCAGCTCCTGATTCATTCCCTAATCCCCTAACCTGCATCTCCTCTATGGAGCCCCTCACCTGGCTCATCAGGATAATTACTAGTATATTAAAGCAGCTTGATTTGGTGGCACTATTGTGGGCTTATGCCAAGCCCCTGTAGGTGAGCAGTACCTGGCATGTGGGTGGGTGGCACCATCATGGGCTCTGGGAGAGTCCAGGAGGAAGCTGGGATACCAGTACTGGAGGACCCAAGAAAAAGGTGAAATCACTGCCTTTGCCTCAGTCAGGTGAGAGGATTAGACTAGCAGATTGCTAAGGTCCCTACCCACTTCTGACATTCTGTTCTAAGGGTCCTCCCAGCTCTGACATCCTGTGTTCTAAGAGACCTCCCAGCCCTGACACTCTGTGTTCTAGAGGCCCTCCCAGCTCTGGCATTCTGTTCTAAGGGCCTCCCAGCGCTGACATTCTGTGTCCTAAGGGCTCCCAGCTCTGACATCCTATATTC
>NW_020954713.1:3091103-3124395 GCF_900497805.2 Vombatus ursinus | reverse complement strand
GACATTCTGTGTCCTAAGGGCTCCCAGCTCTGACATTCTGTTCTAAGTGCCCTCCCAGCTCTGACATTCTGTGTCCTAAGGGCCCTCCCAGCTCTGACATTCTGTGGGTCTATGACTCTAGTTCTGGGAATAATTGATCCTTCTAGGGAAACTCTAGCAGTGTTTGTGAATCCTCAGTAGGCCTGTCCAGGGCAGCGTTTCTTTGGCCATCTGACCACGTGGCACTAATGTGGAAGGTCCATTCACTTTTAAGCTTCCACTTTGGGGCTGGAACTCATTTGGATGACTGACCCTGTGTCTGGTAGAGCCTCATGGCCAACTAGCTGTGGAACGAGGCGGGATCTCCTCCACTGTTTGCTCCATCATAGAGCTGCTGTTTGTGGGACTGAATGGCACCAATTTTTCCGGGGAAAATGTTCAGGGCAAGGTCCAGGTGGTCATGAAAGCCACTGTGACCCCATGGTCTGCTCTGCTTCCTTCCCATCCCCTGAAGATTTCACCCCTCCCATGCAGTCCTTCTGTCTGTCCTTCCCTTTCGGCCCCAGGAATTCCTTCCTTTCCTCTTAGTTCTGTGGTTTCTTCTTCCCTCACCTCTCTATACATGCACATCTCCTCCCTTTATAGAGGCAGCAGGGTGGCACAGTAGAGTGTTAGCTATGGAGTCAGGAAGACCTGAGTTCAAATCCAGCCTCAGATGCTTCCTAGCTGTGTGACCCTGGGCAAGTCACTTCAGCTCTGCTTGCCTCACGTGTTCTATCTGGTAAAATGGGGATAATGCTGTTGTTGAATCCTGGCCTCCTGAGGGGAGGAAGTATTCCATTCTGTCACTGTGGGACTGAGTCTGCCCCTGGGTGAGCCAGAAGACAACCCCAGTTGTCTGGGGGATACTGAGGGACAGTGTCATCTGTGACTCCCCACTGGTCAGTCAAGGCCTAAAATAATTACATACCAGCAAATATTATGCGTGCGTGTGTGTGGGTGTGTGGGTGTGGGTGTGGGTGTGGGTGTGTGTGTGTATTAGGGGCACTCTTCTGGCCTGTTGTTTTTCTACAGGGTTACAGATAAAGCTCAGGACTTGCCTTCATGAAGCTCACAGTCTAATGGGGGGGAGCAGATAACATTACGGAGGCACAGATAATATTTATGCAAGACCCCAGGGGAGAGTGATGTCGCATGCACCTCCATCTTGAGCAAGAACTGCCATTTTGGGGAGGGAATGGGATAAAGGAGAGAGGTTTCCTGATCCACATCCTTTCTGATGGGGTCTTGGAGAAAAACGTGTCAGCAGCACAGGCGGAGGATGGACGGTTCTAATTGGAACGTGCCCATTTTCGTTTAGAGGGAGGGATTTCTCAAACAGTTCGCTAATGGAGCCGCTCTTCTGTTTCAGAGCACGGCTAACCCTGGGGGAAGCATCTTGGGGGAGACTGAGATCATCAGAGTTGGGGGGAGGGGATCACAATCTCTAACTCTCAGATGATATGAACTCATTTCTCTGGTAGAACATGGCTGGACGAGACCTCAACAATAAAGAAATCCTCTTCTCGTCCTTTTAAGTTCGTGGAACTTTAGCCATAGATTGAAAATAATCCAGAGGGTCTGAGGCACAGCTCAGCTTTTAGAATCTGCATGAATCTCGTCAGATAGTGATGGGAGGAGAGTTCTGGACAACCTAGGAAAGCAGCCAGGTTATCCAGAAGCAGCCTGCTGTAATGGAGAGGCTGAGTACGCTTGGAGTTAGGAGAAAACTGCATGTAAATCCCCTCTCTTGTGTTTACCAGCTGTGGGACATAGGCAAGTGAGCTTACTTCTCAGACCTTTGGTTTCCTCATCCATTAAAATAAAAGCAGTTCCTTATAAATTTGTTAGGAGGGTCCAATGCAATAATATATGTAGAATGCTTTACAAGTTCTTTCGTATGGCTGTGTCTATTATTATTATTATTTTTTTTAACTTTTTCTTTGGGAGATTTAGGCTCGGAGATTCAGTCAATCAATAAACATTTATCAAGCATGTACTATTGAGGCAGTTAGAGGTGGAGCAGTGGATAGAGCAGAGGGCCTGGAGTCGGGAAGATCTGAGTTCAAATTTAGCCTCAGATACTTACTAGCTGTGTGACCCTGGGCAAGTCATTTAACCCTGCTTCCTTAGTTTCTTCATCTCTAAAATGAGCTGGAGAAGAAAATGGCAAACCACTCCATTACCTGTACCAAGAAAACCCCAAATGGGGTCATGAAGAATCAGGCATGACTGAAAAACAACTGAACAACCACCACATGTTTCTGCTGAGGGTTTGGGGCTGGGAGTATATCATCAATCAGTCAATAAATATTTATTAAGCATCTGCTATATGCCTACTTAGGAGATTTAGACTGAGAGTTAGGTAGTCAGTCAATAAACATTACGTACCTATTTTAAAGATTTAGGTTGGGGGTAAGTAGTCAGTTGGTAAACATTTATTAAACACCTAGTGTGTTCCAGGCACTGTGCCAAGTAGGAATAGGAAAGGAAATAAATACATAAATAGAAAAGGCAGTCCCTGCCCTCAAGGAGCTTACAATCTAGCGGGAGGAAGACAGTACATAAAAGAAGCTTAAAAAGGGTGGGGGGAGGCAGTACCCAGCTCAGGGGCACCATGTTCTGCTGATGGAAAGTAGAGAGTTATGTGGCACAGTCCATTAAATGTAGGGGAGGTATATAACCCATGAGGGACATGGTAACAGACTTCGAGTATTTGAAGGGCTAACATGGGGAGGAGTGATTTCACTTGGTCTACTTGGCCCAAGAGGGTAGACCCAGAAGTAAATGGTGGTTGATGCCAAGAGACAGAATGAGGCTGAATGTCAGCAAGCATTTATTAAACACCTGTTGTATGCCAGGCCCGACTTCAGCGCTGTGGACACCAGAAAAGCAGATGATTGTCCCTGCTCTTAGGGAGCCCCCAGAATAATGGGGGAGACAACGTGCCAACAGCTCGGATGTTCTAATGGTCTTATAGGAAGGGCCTGCCTAGGGAGGCAGTGGGCAAGACTGTCTGGTCTTCAGGCTGGCTGACCACTGGTGAGGGATGCTATCAAGAAGATTCTTGGTTTAGGTACCTGGGCTGAACTTGGTGACCCCTTGAGGTCCATCTCCCCCAAATCTGAAACTCTGCCAGGGGTGGGGAACCTGCGGTCTCCAGGCCACATGTGGTCCTCTAGGTAAGGGCTGCACTTGAGGACCCAGAGGACCATATGTGACCTCGAGGTCGCAGGTTCCCCACTTCTGTAGGGGATAATAATATGTTCAAGTGCCCCCACTGTAGTTGTGGGGAGAAACGAAAGTCATGCAGTGCTTGGCAGACATGTAGAACACCAATTGTGTACGTGTCTGTGATGATTGTTGTTATAATAATGATTATTATTGTTTGGGGAAGGGAAAATGGTACTGTTCTGCTAGGCAGTGAGGCGGCCTGCAGCCAACTCCCCATCTCTCATTCCCACCACTCTGATGCATGCCACGAGGGGCAGAAATCCCAGATCTGGCCTGATGCAGGTGCCACCCTACACTCTGTGCAGTCAACCACCTCTCCTTTCAGCTATTCCCCGAGGAGGGGTTCCGTGGGAAGCCCCCTCCCTCAGTGTTCCCTGCTGTCCACCCACCTTGAAGAGGACTGTCTAGCCAGCGGTGGCCAAGCTGCCCAGTCACAGCTACAAATACCACGTACCTGTTAGCCCCTGGCGTGAAAGCAGAGGACTCAAAAAGGTGTCCATAAGACTGGCCAGCATCCTGTATTGAAATGACCTTGAGATGTGAAGAAAAATCATAAAAATGATGCCAGTTTCCTTTGTGAGAACCATCCATGATGGGCTCAGCACAGGCTGAGGGTCAGCCTGGTGTTTGGGAATGGCTATATTGACTCTTTTTTGGGGAAGGGAGAGCTTTTATGACCCTGGGGAGGTTACTTAACAGTGTCCTCCAACTCAAGTAGAAGCAGATCCCTGGGGGCTGCATATTGACTCAGAAAACCACAATTTCACATTATCTGTGTTGTATTTTTGTTATGTTAAACTTTTTAAACTTATTTCAGAAATTTTGTGAGCTTTGCATCTGACACCCTGCTCTAAGCATCTCCCTAAGCTTGTTAGGAGAAGGTGCCAGCCTTGTATTGATGGAATTTTCTCACCTGGAAGTTTCCCAAACCAGTAAAATCAAAGGACTGCCCCCCAATCTCCTATCAAGACTCTTTGCTTTTTAAAAAATTGATGATCTTTCCAGGGGTGGGGGGGGGGAATCATTCTCATTTTCCAGTGTTTCCTTCCCCAACCTTTTCCCTTCTTTCTAGTCTTGAGCAAACCCAATGTATTTACTGCCCAGGTCCAAAAACAAAAACCACATGCTTAAAGGAGGAAGATCTGCCCCACCCACATATTGACTCTTTAGAACCATGAGTAGACAGACATTCCTTTGACTTGAGAACCCTAAATGTCACCTTTAAAGAGTTAACATCCCTCCCCGTACACACCTGTACCCACCCACATACACATGCACAAAAGGAGGCATCTGTCTAGGGGTCAGAGGCATCTGTCTAGGGGTCAGAGGCACGGTAGCAGGGTAAGGAGCAGGGTGATGGCACTGGTTTGAGAAGTAGGATGGAAGGTGAGGTTGTAGCTCTGAGAGTATTCTCTCCTCCTTGTCCCCCAGATGAAGGTCCCTTCAAGCAAGAGCGGCAGCCGCAACAGCGAAGAAGACAGTGTCCGAGAAGCCACCAGCTCCCAGTGGAGCAGCTCTAGGGACCAGCTCAGTGACGTAAGTACCTGCCACCCTGAGCACTCCTCACTCCTCCTGCCTGCTGGGCCCAGGGCCCCTCCCTCCTGTGCATGGAGCACAGAGACTCCTTTCTGCCCTGAGGCTTTCTGGGGCATTGAGTGCCCATCAGCAAGTAGGCCAGAGTCCTGGCGGTAGCTCTTGGGATGAGGAAGAAAGGGCTGCTGAGAACTTTCAGAAAGAGCCTGTGGCTTCTCTGTATCTCGGGGATGGGGGAGGTACTGCAGCGCCCAAGGAAGAAGAGAGCCAGTCACTAGGGGAGCGTGCCGTGCCGTTGAGTCCTGGAGAAGTCACCAGCAGGGCTGCCAGCTAATTCCACATGCAGGCTCTTTTTTTGTGTGTTAGCAATTAGCATTTTGCCTTCATTAAAACATGATTTTTTACTAATTAGGCCCTTTCCCGTTAGGAGGGATTTAAATGGAGAACAATAATCAAACACTGGCACGAGCATGTCTGAAATATTAAATTTAACATTTCAATGGCGAGCCGCGGCAGTCCCTGGGCGCGAGGTTTTCATGTTGAGTTCTATTAATGTGAAATATGCTTCATAACTAAAACCTGTCACAGGAACTGGCTTGCAGCAGCCAAATCCAATTGGACAGTTAATTTAGCTTTCAAATTGAAAACACCACCTCACTCAGGATGCTGTGGCTGGCCTGGGAGAGGAGGAGCAGGGCGGGGCGGGGAGGCTTGGGAAGCGAGGAGGGAGGCCAGGGTGGGGGACTCAGGCCTCTGCCAGGCCTGATGGATTTGCTATTAGAGCTTTCTGAGCCCCCTCTTGAGAGAAGGAGGCAGGAGAGGGAGACGTGGAAATGGCCCCCACAAATGTGTTTAAAAGCTGAAAGTATTTATTAAAAATGTCAGCAGAAAAGTGCTTCTGGCAGATTAAAGTGGGATTCAGGCTGACAGTCTGACAGGGAATGTGATGGGGAAAATTCTGTCTCCATGTGTGGAGCCTTGAATGGGGCTTTGTAAACAACCCACGCAGAGGCAAGGAGGATGGGAGACTCCATCCGCAGCAGCAGAGGAGGGGAGGATGGGAGGCCCCATCCCCAGCAGCGGAGGCTCTGAGGCAGGAGGCCCCGGGGCATCGGTGTTATGGCTTGGGCAGGAGGTTTCGATCCCCCTAGCCCTGGCTCCTACCCACCCCTAGACAGGTGTGGGGCCTGAAGCTGCTGCTGGGAAACACTGGTGCTTATTCATTCAGTCCGTGGAAGGAAACAGCTTGGGAACCGTGGCCAAGACCACCATTCCCAGCTCTGAGGCAGCTCTGGGCTGCAGAGGCCGGTGAATCCATCACCACACAGTTAGGATGGCTGACTGTGGGCCAGACACTAGGTTAGGTGCTGTAAAGATAATAGCAGTTATATCGTATTCTGCTGTTTGCAGAGCACTTTGAAATCATTCAGGCGGTTAGCTTTTATTAAGTGCCTACTATGTGCCAGGCCCTGCACTAAACATTGAGGAAACAACAAAGGCAAAAACAGTCCCTTTTCTTGAGGCGCTCACAGTTAAATACTATGTATGTTCTTTTGTTTTGTTTTGTTTTGTTTTTTGGTTAGGCAAACAGGATTAAGTGACTTGCCCAGGGTCACATGACTAATAAATGTTATGTGTCTGAGGTTTTGAACTCAGGTCCTCCTGAATCCAGGGCTGGTGCTCTATCCACTGAACAACCTAGCTGCCCCAAATGTTATCTTTTTTGATACTTAGGATAACCCTGAGGTTGGTTTACAGAGGAGGAAACTGAAGCCAAGAGGTCACAGCCAGAAAGCATCAGAGACAGGAATTGAACCCCAGGTTTTCCTGACTCCAGAGCCTATCCTCTATCCAGGCTGTCTCCCTATAAAAGTTATACAGAAACATTAGAAATGGTTAATAAACATCTATTAAGTTCAAGGACAAAAGATTGTCCCTGCCCTCGAGGAGCTTGTGTTCTGTTCTGTCAGCCTCCCAAGCCCTCCCAGCATCTTGGTCGAGCAGCCCTGCGGGCCCTTCTCTAGGTCCTGCCTTCCGGCCTTCATCCCTCTCCCTTCTGCAGGCCCTCAGCCTCTTCCTCCAGTGTCTGCCCTCCTCTCAGTTCCTCCATGCTTTAGCCTCTGTCTCGGCTAGGTGGGTCTGTGTCCTGTATTCTGAGCCCTGGTTACCTTCTCCACTTAGTAGTAGATAGTCACTTTAGTGCTAGTGGATTTCTTAACTTGGCACGGTTTTGCTTTTCCCCCCAGAGTCTGAGCCCCTAGGACATCCGTGGGACTGACTTGGGGGGGGGGGGGGGGGGGGGGTATCCCCAAGGGGGGGGGGGCGGGCTGCTGTAGTTCATTAGAAAAATTTTCCTCAAGTGGAGCTGTTTTCCTTTGGAGAGGGAAGGAGCCCCACACAGGCCAATTTTGCTTTGACCTCTGTTCTCTTTGACTTCAGGATGTTTCCCCTGGGTCTGGTGAAGTCAGACCCTAGGCTTCCTGCCACCTCCTTTCTCACCTTCTCCTTCCTCCCTCCTGGGGGGACTGACCCAGCCTCTAGGGCCTCCGGCCTTCCCAGCAGAAGAGCTCATGGTAGGCGTTTGTAGGGCATCTGACCCATTTTAGAGAAAGAAACGGGCCCCCAAACAAGGGAAGGAACTTGCCCCGAGATCACACAGGCAGTAACAAGCCAAGCTGGGGTTCAAACCCAGTCTCCATCTTCAAATCCAATATTTATTCGACGGTGCCACGCTGAAGACATGTGTCTGATCCTGTGCCTGTCAGCTCGGGTCAGCGGGCCTAGATTTGACTCTTGTCTTCCAGATGGGTGCTGTTAGGGCTGGCCTCAGGGGTCTGAAGGTCACAGGGTACTGAGGCAGGAGAGGCACTCAGTGCGTCTGGGTCGGGGGGAGGGGGGTGGTCTGGAAAGACAGGAAGTGAGGGCCATGTCATCATTGTGGTGGGTATTGAATTTAAGGATCATGAAAGACTGAGCTGGGTTCAGATTAAGGGACAGAGAGCTGGGAACAGTAGAGGGATGCACCTTCCTTGGGAGCCAGATCTCTGTCTCTCTCTGTCTCCCTCCCTCTCTCTCTGTGTCTGTCTGTCTGTCTGTCTGTCTCTCTCTCTCTGTCTGTCTGTCTCTCTCTCTGTCTTTCTCTTACTCTGTCTCTCTGTCTGTCTGTCTGTCTCTCTCTCTCTGTGTCTCTCTCCCCCCTCCCTCCTTCTCTCTCTCTCTCTCTTTCCCTTCCTCTCCTTCTCCTCTCCTCCCTCTTTCTCTACACACACACACACACACACACACACACACACACACACACTCTCGGTGGGGTCAGGACCCTTCCATCACTGTGGAATTCGAGCTTCCCTCAGACATCTCTTGGGGGTCAGAGCCCTCACTCCCACGCACTTTGCCAAGTAATTTCAAGAGGGACAGACCTCAGAACAAAGGGGTTCAGGAGAGGCCTTCTGTAGGAGGGAGCTCCTGGGCTGTGCTTTGAAGGATGCTGAGGGCTCTCGGAGACAGATGTCAGGCAGAGGAATGTGGGCCAAGGATCTGAGAGAGGGAGCGTCATGCTTGCGGAACAATGAGTGGGCCGGGTCAGCAAGGACGGAGACAGGAAAGAGAGTAAGGAAAATGGGAGCTCCGTTGAAGAGGCCTTTTGATGCCAGGCTGAGGAGTTTGTAGTTTGTCCTGGAAGCTGCGCAGCATGTCTGGAGCGAGGTCCTGCAGGGGAACTTTGTGTGCAAAGGGCCTGCGCCCTCCCAAGACCTTCCCATTCAGAGCCCCATGGGCTCAGATTATTCTAGAAGGCCTTCTTGACCTCAATCCTAAGTCTGCCACACTCTTCCTATTTTTACTCTCAGGGACCGAGGGTAATATAACAAACAATTCTTCCTTCTGACCTCCCTCCTTGAATATAGCAGTGATGTCCCCTTCCAGAACTTCTCTTTTTTTTTTTTTTTTTTGTTTTTTGTTTTTAGTTTTTAGTTTTTAGGCAATTGGGGTTAAGTGACTTGCCCAAGGTCACACAGCTAGTAACTGTCAAGTGTTGGTCGGAGGCCGGATTTGAACTCAGGTCCTCCTGACTTCAGGGCCGGTGCTCTATCCACTGCGCCACCTAGCTGCCCCTCCAGAACTTCTTCAATGTCACACTGAGTTCTAGCTATGATGTGACCAGAACAAAGTACTATCACCTCCCAATTCCTGCCTTTCTGAATGTAGCTCTGTGTGTGTGTGTTTGTTTGTGTGTGTGTACACATTCCTATATATTTGTTGTTGCTTAGTCATCTTCAGACATGTCCAACTCTGATTTACCATTTCCTTCTCCAGCTCATTTTACAGATGAGGAAACTGAGGCAAACAGGGTTAAGTGACTTGCCCAGAGTCACATAGCTAGTAAGTTACTGAAGACAAATTTGAACTAAGGAAGAGGCGAGACAGAGAGAAGAAGAGAGAGTAGGAGAGGGAGAAAGAGTGTGCTTGAAGTCTGTTAAAACTCTTAGAATTCATCAAGGTGAGCTGCTGTCTAGGCATTCTTTCCCACCTCTTGTGCTTGCCAAGGTGATTTTTTTAATCCTATATACAAGACTTACATTTATCCCCATTGATTTCCTCTTAGTAGATTAAGTCCTGCTAGCTGCCTCGATCTCTTTAGATCCTGACAGTGTCATCTGGTGTGTTAACGAGGTTTCCCAGCTTTTCATCCCCTGCAGATTGGATAAGCACGGCATGTCTACCCTCATCCATGCCATTGATAAAAAGCATTCCATAGAGCAGGCCCAACCACAGACCTTTTGGGCCCTTCACTAAGGATCTCCTGCCAAATGAATATGGAGTCATTTAATAATGACTTTGGGTTTTAATAGACCCAAGAAATCCAACAAACATTCTCTGAGGGAGTCATGTAGTCAGACCCTTCCCACACACCATTTTACAAATGAGGAAACTGAGGTACAGAGACATTAAGTATTTATGAATTTCAAGACTGTTCGAGGCTCTGGGGATGCAAAGAGTAGACCCTCTCCTCTGGGAGATTGTAGACTGCTTTTATTCTGTTTCCATTCTGTTCTTACCTGGCTTTTGTTTGGGTCCGGCCATACCAGCTGTTGTAAATCCGCCTAAGTATATTATGTCGTAGCTTTTGTCTCTGTCTTATCCCTATGAATCCTATATCAAGTACTTTACTAAAATCTAAGTAAACCAAATCTATGGCATTCTCCAGTCTGCCGTCTAACAACCCCATCCGAAAACAAAATTAAGTTAGTCGGCATGACTTGTCCTTGGCGAGGCAGTGTTGACTCTTTGGGATCTCTGCTTCCTTCTCGAGATATTACAAAACCTTCCCTTTAATAATCCGTTCTAGAGTTTTGCTAGGAATTAGGGACGCCCTCACTGGATGGGTTGCAGATTCTTGCCTTTCCCGTTTTTGTAACAGGAAAACATTTGCCCTTCTCAAGTCCTGTTGTTCCCCAAAGTCTTTCAGAGATCACTGATAGTGGTTCATCAAAACCTCTGCCATTTTGTAGCCGTGTTGGATCCTGATCATCCATTTGTTGTTGTTGAGTCCTGTCTGACTCTTCATGGCCCCATTTGGGTTGTTCTTGGCAAAGATACTGGAGTGGTTTGCCATTTTTTTTCTCTAATTCATTTTACAGATGAGGAAAGTGAGGCAAACCAGGTTGAGTGACTTGCCGTGGTTCACACCACTAGGAAGTATCTGAGGCTGGATTTGAACTCGGGTCTTCTTGATGCTATGCCTGGTGCTCTATCCACTGCATCACCTAGCTGCCCTGATCATCTATACCTGGTGACTCAGTCTTCGAGAGTATCTAGACGGTCTCTCCTTATCTTGAGTTTCAGACATTCTCAATCCAGAAGTCGTTCTCTGTGGGGGAGAAAAGAGAAGCTAAGTAAGGGTTGAGTAGTTCTGCCTTCTCTCTGTTATCTTCTATCACTGTCCCAGGCATACTGAGCATTGGCCTTATTCCTTTTTTGATCGTCCTCTTTTTCTCTTCAAGGTTTATATTTAAAAACCAAACAAAGCCCTTGCAGTCTCCTTAATCTTAGTTGCAGCTTCCATTCATTCTGGGTTTTAGCGCTCCTGACACTAGACTTACCATACTGTCAAATCTTTGTGTTCATTTTCCATTATCTGCTCTCTGATTTTGGTTGGCTGACTTTTCTTGCATTCATATCAGTCTTTTTAGATAATCTGCCTACCCTCACTTTTCTTTCTCTTCGGAATTGTTTTTTTTCCTTAGAACTTAATTCTTGAGAGCTTCCCATTGTTTTTAAATTAAAATGTAATTTTATTTCATTTTCATGAAGATCCAACCCCTGCTTTCCACCCCCTCCATTGGAAAAGCAAGAAACATAAAAATTCTCTGTTAAATATATATATAATCAAAGATTAAAAAAAAAAAGCCTGCATTGGCCCTGCCCAAAAAAAATTACGTCACGGTGTGTATTCTGATATCATCTGTCCGTCTGGAGGTGGGCAGCTAGGTAGCACAGTGCAGACCATTGGACAGGAGTTGAGAAAATCATGCCTTAGACACTTAACTGTGTGACTTTGGGCAAGTCAAACTTTGTTTGCCTTCTGTTTCCATGTTTATAAAATGGGGCTAATAACAGCACCCACTTCCCAGAGTTGTTAAGGATTACATGAGATATTTGTAAAGTGATTCGTAAACCGTTACAGCACAACATCAGTCATAGTGACGACGATGGCGTTGGTGGTGGTTTCATCATGTGTTCTGGAATGATGGCAAGTCCCGTTGATCAGTTTCTAAGTCTTTCAGAGTTGCTTAGTCATTATATAAATTGTTCTCCTAGTTCTGCCCAGTCCACTTTGCATCAGTTCATACAAGTCTTCCCAGGTTTCTCTGGAACTGTCCCCTTCACTATTTCTTAGAGCAC
The DNA here is from genome assembly GCF_900497805.2 of Vombatus ursinus. Taxonomy (NCBI): domain Eukaryota; kingdom Metazoa; phylum Chordata; class Mammalia; order Diprotodontia; family Vombatidae; genus Vombatus; species Vombatus ursinus. Next base: position 3,112,707 of record NW_020954713.1, on the reverse strand, counting down.
AGTAATATTCTATCCCGTTTGTCTACCACGACGTGTCCAGCCATTCTCCAGTTCAGGAGCACCTCCTCCATTTCAGGTTCTTTGCCACCGCAAAACGAGATGCTATAAATACCAGGTGTCCCCAAAGTCTCAGCACAGTTTAGAGCTTTAATAGCTTAAAACTGCACTAAGACTTTTGGGACACGCTATATTTTTGTACCTGTGGGTCCTTTTCCTCTTGATCTTTTCAGTAGGGGGTGGGAGTGGGTTTAATTGCCCTAGTAATGATATTGCTGGGTCAGAGGGTGCACACAGTTTGGTCATTTTTACTTCCTCTTCCCTGAATTTGCAAACACTTTTAATCTGAGGTAGCCTCCCTCTCTTCTGAGTGATTTGCAATATGCCATCCCCAAATCTAGACAGTATAGGAGACGATGCCTAGCTTTGCTTCTGTATCCCAGCTCCCTCTCCAGTATTCCTATTACTTGAATCAAGTCCACAAGAGCAGTTCTCTGTATTGACTCCTCTATCTGGAGCGTAAAATCATCGTTAGACAAGCCAGCAGCTTGATTTGGACAAAGAATGAGGACTCAAACTCTTGTTCCCCGCCCCTCCCCCCCCAATCCCATTCCCCATCCCCATTCATCATGTCTTTCTCCAAGGTTTAGGGGAGAAAGAAGGGATTCATTAAGTGCCTACTAAGAGCCAAGCACTGTACTAAGTGACTTACAGGTATTATCTCATTTAATCCTCATAACAGGGAAATACTGTAATTATCCCCATTTTACAGATGGGGAAACTGAAAGTGGTTGAATGGCTTGCCCAGGGTTACACAGCCAGGAAGTGCCCGAGGTCAGATTTGAAGTCGAGTCTCTCTGATTCCAGAACCATCACCATATCCACTGCCCCCACCTAGCTATCTTAGGAGCTCTCTGCCTAAATCCCCCTCCTTCTTTCTTTTCATTTCTCTTTGGTCTACATCTGGGTTCCAGTCAAGTCCTCTCCCTCTGTTAGGCCTTTCCTTGTCCCCATGATTGTTAGTACTCTTTTCTCTTCCCCCAATCACTTGGTATTGAGTTTGTCTTTCTTTCCTGATGACAAGGCTGTGTTTGCCCCACATGTGAGGATGGGTCGAAAGTCCTGGGCCTGTGTGGCCAGCCTGGACTAGAGAAGAGAAGACAAGGGGGACGAGGGGGTATTTTCCAAGTATTTGAAGGCTTGTGGTGCTGAGAAGGGATTAGGCTCCTGTTCTGAACCACTTCTGAGCACTGAATAGGGACGGATGGGTGGTCATCAAGAAGAGGCCCGTCGACACGGGCTATTAGAACAAACTTTCTAACAATGGGAGATGTCCCAACGTTGAACAGGCTGCATAGAGAGGTCGTGGGTCATCTGTGGGAGACTTTAGGCCCAGGTGCCCCAGCAGAATCCAGTTATTCCCATTAGGTTTGATGGATTTTAGGAGCCTTTCTGGCCAGTCTTAGAGACCTGCCCCAGGAAGACAGTTGACCTGTCTATCGTGGCAGTCTGGTCAGGGACGGTTCATCTGTGTCTGGGGGTCAGAGCCGTTGCCTATCTATCCTTGTGTCCCCGGGGGTCAGACAAAGCTTTGGCCTGTTTCCCAAACAGGATTTTCTTCCCCACCTGGGGATGGAGGGCAGGAGTTGCGGGGGAATGGGGCACAGGGGAGTGACCTCATTCAGAGTGTTTGGGGCCCAGGGCTCCTACCAATTGTGTTCTGGCTGTTGTGCCAGGGCCTGTGGGGCATCTGAGTCCACTAAAGCCTTTAAAAGAAGGCCTCTCTGCCCTGACTCATCAGCTTAACAAGGGCTGGGGCTAACGGATTTTCTCCCAGACCGAATTGAATGACTCTTCCTTCATTATCATTTAAATAGGACTGGGTTGGTGGGGCAGCCTGATAATTGGGCCATGGTGGGGGGTGGGAGGTATCATCTGGATAATGGGGACCTGAGGGCAGGCCCTCCCGGATAATGGGGACTTTTGGGGAGGGTGGGCCATTCAGATAATGAGGGCCATGGGGGCACTGAGGGAAGGCTGGGCTGGGGGGGGGAGCGGCTGGAGAGCCACTGAGGGTAATTGTCATGTATTCTCAATTTTGTCGCCACAAGATGGGAACGTAGAGTAATAATTGCGTGTGTTGGGGGCTGGAGAGGTAGAGGACTGCCCTAGTTAGCAGGAGCTCTGGCCTAATTGCCCAGGCCTGATGAATGAAGACGGATTCCAGGCACAGCTAGGGCTCAGTGTGAGCACTGGAGCAGAGGACCAAATTGCCAATTATTGGTCCTGGACAGGGCTGGCAGGTGGGGCCTCGGTGGGGGGCGGGGGAGGGCTTGGTAAGAAAGCCTCCCCAGAGGGGCTTAGGGACCAGGGGAGGGCACTTGGACAACAGCTGGACCGGCCTTCCCTACCCCCTAAGCTGTGGTGACATAGAGAACTCTGCTGGAGGGGACAGGCAGGAGCCTGGAGGAGGCTCCTGATGCACCCTGGGAGGCGGCAGGACTTTTCATCCTAGAGCCATCCCTCTCTCCCCGCAGCCGGCCGGCTGGAAGAGACCTCAGAGGCCATTTAGTTCAACCCCCTCATTTTGCAGATGGGGAAACTGGGGCCCCGAGAGCCTATGGGACTTGCCTAAGTTGTCAAGTCCTGTTGATTGTGCCCCTTCTACAGCGCTCCCTTTCTTCTGTCCTGGACTGCGAAAGTCTCTTAACATGTTCCCCACCCTTCTGGCTCTCCACTTTCTAGTCCGTTCTTAAAATCATAGTATCACAGAATAGAGCTGGAAGGGACCTCAGACACCATCCAATCCAGCCTTTGCTTTTTTTTCTGTTTGGTTTTTTTTTTAAATTAATTTGTTTAATTTTTAATTTTCAATCACTTTCATAAGCTTCTGAGTTTTAAATTTTTTCCTCCTCCCTCCCCAAGATGGCGAGCAATCTGATATAGGCTCTACATATACATTCATATTAAACATATTTTCACATTAGTCGTGTTATAAAGAGAAATTAGAACCAATAGGCGGAACCACGAGAAAGAAGAAACAAAACACAATAGAAGAAAAAAAAGAGCAAATAGCATGCTTCAATCTACATTCAGACTCTATAGTTCTTTCTTTGGATGTGGATAACATTTTCCATCATGAGACCTTTGGAGATGCAAAGGTTGCTGAGAAGAGCTAAGTCTGTCAAAGTTAGTCATCGCACAACGTGGCCGTTACTGTGTACAACGTTTTCCTGGTTCTGCTCACTTCACTCAGTGTCAGTCCATACAAGCCTTTCCAGGTTTTTCTGAAGTCTGCCTGCTCATCATTCCTTAGAGCACAATAGTATTCTTTTACATTCATATACCACAACTTGTTCAGCCATTCCCCAACTGATGGGCATCCTCTCAATTTCCAATTCTTTGCCACCACAGAAAGAGTGGCTATAAATATTTTTGTACGAGTCCTTTTCCCATTTCTATGATCTCTTTGGGATATAGCCCTACCTTCTTCACTTTTTATAGATGTGGAACCTGGGCCTTAGAAGTGATGGGACTTACTTAGGTCCCACAGTAGGTAACTGGCCAGAGCCATGAATCCTCCACCTCTCTGGGCCATCTGACGCTGTGGGTGCCCTCCTAAGACAACGCTTCCAGGCTGTGTGATCTTGGCAAATCAGCTTTCCTCCTCTAGGGAAAGAGAGAAGCCTGGCCTTGGTGACCTCTGATCATGCTCATTCGATCCTTCATTCCCCTAAGTCTGGTCCAGGGCCTCCTACCTCTGGCAAATCCTCCATCCCCCAAGGGTCAGGAGTGTTGGCTCAGGACCTGCTCCCTTACGTCAAAAATGTCTGTCCATTCGGTTCTCTGTGTAAGAAGCCGGGTACCGCCCACTGCTATAAATTTTCTATTTTGCCTTTGAGACAAATATTCCGGGAATAGGCAGCTTTCCTCTCGGGCAGGGGCCAGAGCCCCAAGCCCCTGGCATCTGTCAGAATTATTCCACACATAAAATGCAATGAATCAGATGCCTCCAGGCTGAGCTAGCATGAGCTGTGGTTTCCCACTGGGGCAGATCCAGAAAATCTCCTTGGACCAGCAGGGCTGGGCAGGCTTTAGTTATTAAGCATGTGGATGGAATTGTGAACTGGGGGTCAGAAAGACCTGGATTCAAATTCCACCTGACACTAGCAGCTTTTATGACCCCCTGGCAAGTCATTCATTCAGTATTTGGTCAGCAATTGCTAAGTACTTGCTGTGTGTCCAGGTACAATGCTAGGATCCGGAGAATACGGAGACAAAAATGTAACAGTCCCTGCCTTCAGAGAGTTTACATTCTTTTGAGAAATCACATGTACACAGAAAATTGAATTTTAAAATATGCAAAATAGCTGTAAAGTAATTTGGGGATTGAAGATACTTAGGGGGTTCAAGATAGACCTACTGTAGGAGGTGGCATTTGAGCTGACCTTTGGAGGTAGCCAGGAATTCTGAGACTCAGATGAGCTATCTCAGGACGGGGGATAGCCAGCAGAAAAGCACAGACACTGTTTGACCTCTCTGCTGCTCAGTTTCCACATCTATACGATGGAGCTAGTAATAGCACCTGTCTTCCCCAGGCTGCCTTGAGGGTCAAATGACATAATGTAAGTAAAGGAGTTGGCAAAGTATGAACAGAGTAGGTGCTTAATAAATGTTTATCATCAGTCAACAAGCATTTATTAAGTGCCTGTTGTGGGCCAGGCACGTGGATACAAGCAAAGGCAAAAAACAATCTCTGCCCTCCAAGAGCTTACAGTCTTGTTGGAGAGACAACATGCAAACAACTCCCTGCAAATAAGATATGGACAGGATACGCTGGACGTCCTCTCAGAGCAGAGGCTTCCTGTGGAAGATGAGGTTTTAGCTGAGCCTCGAAGGCAGCGATGAGGAAGCAGAGCTTTCCAGAGTCTGGAGATGGAAAGTCTCATGCAAGAACGGCCCGAGGCCAGTGTCACTGGATCATGGAGTACTCTGATGGAAGGTGTGAGAAGACTAGTTTGGGGCAGTGGTTCTTAACCATTTTTGTGTGCCCTGGGCCCCTCTGGCAGTCTGGTGATGACTAGGACGCCTACTCACAGTAATGCTTTCAAGTGCGTGGTATTATGAGAAGACACCCAAGCCTACCCCTTCAAGAAGGGGGGAGGTTCACAGGTATAAACACTGCACATGTTTGTGGACCAGTCCATCGTGCTGACTTTTTTTCCCCTCTCTAACAAAAAATACTATTTGCCATATAGGATGGCTCCCAGGGAGGGGAAGGTGGGCTACTATGTTGTTGTAAGGAAGAGAAAACATTAATAAAAATTGTTGAGAGAGAGAATTACAACAGAAATCAGTTTTATCGAAATATAGTAATCAATGTTCTTTTTAAGAAAACAAGTTCATGGAACCCAAGTTAAGGTCCTTTGGTGCTGGTTTTTTCCAACGAGAAACTCCCTTAACCAGTAAAAGTCAGCAGTTTCTCTGCAGCTTTTATAGTGTTGGAGAGTTATCTGGGCACTTAATAGGTAAAGTGACTTACCTGTAGTTCACACAGTCCATTCAGAGGCAGGATTCTGACCACTCTTTTCATCCAAAGCCTCTCAATATCAACAGCATCATCATCATCATCATCATCATCATCAATGAAGTCACACAGCCAATATAAGAGAAGACTGGGCTGCTGCCGTATTCATTCGCACGGATCCAGGATCTCATTGATTTTGAGGATCGAAAGCCAGGGCCGGCCCGTCTCGTGCAACTCTTATCCAGGCCCTCCTATAAATTCCCATCCTGCTTTCCGTGAACTTTCTCCTGACGTTGCACCAGTCGCAATGGGCTGTCTTTGCTGGGCCCCGCTGTCCCTTACCGAAGGACTGGCCCATCTTCTCTTCCTACAGCACGTTTCCTAGATGACGACTTTTCCTCACGTTCTTTTCAAGTTGTTGGTTACTGCTGCCTCTCATTTCCCCTCTGGGGGTTCTTCATTTTTGATTCTGGGTCATTTGTTATATTCCATGTTTTTACCTGCCTACGCAAGTATACAAAGATGAAAACAAATCAGTCCTTGCCCTCAAGGAGCTTATGTTCTCCTACGGGGTAGGGTGGGTGCACAGGTACTCAGATTAAGTTTGTCTCTTTTTATTAGGGCAGCTAGGTGGTGCAGTGGATAATATGCTGAGCTTGGAGTCAGGAAGAGTGGTCCAGCCTCAGATACTAGCTGTATGACCCTGGGCAAGTTATTTCATCCTGTTTGCCTCAGTTTCCTCATCTGTAAGATGAGCTGGAGAAGGAAATGACAAACCCCTCCAATATCTTTGCCAAGAAAACTCCAAATGTTACCCACACACACACATACACACACACACACACACACACACACACACACCCTCTGGGTCTAAACAGGGCTCTGTGAGGCTGGGCTGGGCTGTGGGGGGAGAAATAGATTGTAGGGGAATGAATGAAACCCAGCTCTCAGCAGGACTGAGGAGGAATCAATTAGGTTCAACAGGACTGACCCTAGAGCAGTGAGGCCATTCAGAGCTGGGCTTTGACTATTCCAAAGAAGCACGTCCCTCCTGGTCCACCCCCCTCCATCCTGCAGAGCTTCTCACTCTGAAAAGGGCCTTCTGTCTACCCTGGGAAGGCAGGGCCTCTCCCCCAGTGCCTGAATCCTCCCACAGGACCACTCATTAGCAAACAGCAGCAGAGAAATTTACTCCTCCTTGGCATCCGGCTGCTGCCCCTTGGGTCCCTCCCAGCCCTTTCAGTATTCGTTTGTATCTTCTGCTGCCATTATGGAATAAGATCAATCACTCAACAAACATTTATTTAGCTTTTACTTAGACAGCTAGTGTAGTATGGGTATATAGGGAAGGGACCTGGAGTCAAGAAGACCCCAGTTCAAATCCAGTCTCAGACACTCTTACCTAGACCTGTGACTGCAGCAAGTGGGCAGAGCTGTTTGCCTCAGTTTCCTTATCTGTAAAATGGGGGAAATAGCAGCACCTACCTCCCAGGGTGGTTGTGAAAATCCAATGAGATAATATTTGTAAAGATCTTTGTGAACTTTAAAGCGCCATACAGCCACCACAATCACCATCATCATCATCACATACTAGGCACTGGGGATACAAAAATGAAAATGGTTCCTACCTTAAAGTAGCTTACATTTTATAGGGGGAGGCATCTTGCTGTTTGTCCTTCATTTTCAAAGAGCACCATGACATCAGGGAGGTGATGTCATGACGTGACTTGCAAGTAAATCAGATTATAGTGAGGCGGGGCTGTGGAAAGTCACCAACCTCACTTTCTTCTCCAGAGCCATCTGGGTCCAGAGGGGAGGTATAGTTCTGGACCAGGAAGAGAATTCAAAAGCCATTAGCTCAACCACCTCCTTTGCCAGATGGGGAACCAGGGGCTCACAGATTTGGAACTAGAGGGGACACAGGATGATTGATTTCAGAGTCAAAAAAGAAGTCCTCTCACTTGACAGCAGAGAAAACCGAGGCCCTAGCAAATAATTAACTGGCCCTCGGCCTCCCAGCTTTTAAGCAGCAGAACCAGAATTTTAACCGAGGTCCATTAGCTCCAAGTCCCCAGCTCTTTCCACGGCCCCATGCTGTCTCTCAGTGTCTTTCCTTTTGGAGCCCGGGATTTTGTACCATGCCCCTTTAAATCAAAAGTTTTACATAACACTAAGACCTTGTTAATGGTCAGCAAGAGGTGGCCTGATAGTGCAGGCTGAAATCCAGATTGGAGGGACTGTATGAGAGAGAGAGCACTGGAATTTCTAGGTCAGATCTGGAGACTGGTGGTTGGGGGGGCTTTGTTTGAGATGGGAGGAAGCTCCATTCCCACTTCTGTTCAGGCTCACTCCTCCATCTCCCTTCTCCCTCTCCATTCCTGCTCCATCCCTAGTTCTCACTTCCACTTTCTAGTAGGTAGAAACCACAATCAACTTGTGAGTTTTAGGGGGGCGTTTTCCACGTGGGAGAGGGTCCAGCCAAGTGTCAGCCCTTTCGATCCTTCCTCCAACCCAGCACCACCCCACCCACCCCTCTCCTTCCCAACCCCCCTCCCTTTGGGTTACCCCATTCCCTATCCAGGTCCTTGATTGCTGGGTCTCCCCCAACTCAGTTGTTCAATCCAAAAACCCATTTCTTAAAAGGCCCGTTACTCTGGACATCCTTTTATACTCGAGCAGGATGTCTGCATACTACAGTCCAGGGATTATATCCAGCCTACAGCCTGTTTTTATAGGAGCTAAGCATGTTTTTAAATATAATAAAAACCATTCTTAAGGCAGTGAGCCAAATCATATGTTTGCTGACCCCTGCTCTTGAGTGATTAGACTCATAGAACTGCAGCATCTCACACTTACAGGGAACATCTTTGGTCACATGGTCCAGTTCGTTCCATGTACAAAAATGAATCTCCCTACAGTACACCATCCTTTGCTTGCAAATATCCAAGGGTGGGGACGGGTCCCATTTTCCCCTACACATCATGCTCTTTGGGATGACTAATTAGAGGGAAACTTTTCCTAACATCAAGATTATAATTCCCCGGATAATTCCCAGTTCGACCCCAGGTTCTGATGGTGGTAGCCATCAGAGAACCAATAGTGACGTGTTCTTCTTTCTTTTGATTGAGAAGTGGGGGCTTACGGGTGGGAACTATTGCAATTGTTGCTGGATTTGGCAGGTGTATGGGTTGTTTTTCTTTTGTCTGAATGGGAACGGGTGGGCCATAGAGTCTAACAATAAATCACTTTAATCGCAAAAGGTATCAATAAAACTTAATATTAAAATTTTCCAATGAAATGTGGAGGCAGGTATTGGGAATACTTAAGTGAAATGACACCATCCCCGCCCTCAGAGGGCTTTCAACCTAATGGTGTGCTTTAGTGAATCTTACGTGAAAAAGCATGGACATATAATGAAGGGTAGAACGTACAAGGTGTCCCAAAAGTCTTAGTGCAGTGTTCAACTATTAAAGTGTCAAAGCTGTTTGAGCAAAGTAAATCCATTTAAGGTTTAACAACTTAAAACTGCACTGAGGCTTTGGGGATCCCTGTGTAAGGGTATATATAAGAAGCAGCTCTAGATCAAATGCCTAGCACAGCGTTGGTGCTTAATAAATAATTTTTGGTTGACGGATTTAAGTGGTGTAAGAAATTTTGAAGAAGGGAGAGGTCACTTTTAAGAGAATTGAGGCCAGCTTCCAGGGGAGATAGTCCCTGAGCTGGCTTGTGATGGATGATAGGATTACAGCTCTATATCTAGGAGGAACCTCAGAGACCATCTGATAGTCCTTCTTCCCATTTTACACATGAGTTACCAAGGCCCAGAAACATTAAGTGCCTTGCCTTTCATGCATAGCTAGTAGGTAACAGTTTGGGATTTGAACCCAGGTCCTCCAGTGAACTAACCTGCCACCCCTCACAGAGATAGGAATGATGTACACTTTAGTTCCAGCAGATAGTTTGTGAAGGGGAATAATGTGAAATAAAGTCAGAAGGTTAGGGCAGGTGGTAGAGAGCCCTAGGTGCCATGCTGGGGAGTTTAAATTTTGCCCCTGTGGGCAGTAGGGAGCCACAGAAAGCTTTTGAGCCAGGGGAATGGCATAGAACCAGTGTTCCTTCTGATTCAACATGAGGTATCTAGAACTGAGGGGCTTTGAGAGGTACAGTACCTGAAATCCTTCAGCTAGGGCTTGGGTCATTTCAGCAATCCCACTGCAAGCATTTATTCAGCCCCTCTCATGTGCTGGGCACTGGGATTATGAAGACAAGGCCAAGTCCCCTGTCCTCAAAGAGCTTATGTTCTAACAAAAAACTCAACCAGAAACTTAGACCCTCAGCAGTTCTGATATTTCCTGTGGTGTGGCTTCCCCGTAATTGACTGTGACTGTCCTTCCTCCCACAGAGCTCCGCGCAGGCCTTCTCAGGACGAGGCTATTCCGTAAGTCTCTTTCAACATCTTTGTGTCTGTCTGTTTCCGATCATTGCAATATGGGACACTGAGGGAGGATGAGGGAATGGGGGTGGTGTGCTGGAGAGGGACCGGGTGCTCAGGGACACCCACCTGTGTTGGCAGCGTTCACAGACCAACTTCCTTCGCCGATAGTAAAAGATGGTTAGACCTAGCCTTTGGTGTGAACGTAGGGGTTGGACAGCGCCCAAGGATCTTGATCTGATTTTAACCTGTACAGGCTGGGCTTACTCAAGGTAGGAATAGCACGGTGCCGCGTCCCTGTTCCAGTTGCCATCTCTGTCCCTTCTGCTCTGCTCCATCCCAACTTCCCCTCTCGCCCCACCCCCATCTCTCCATCTCTATTCTGGACCTGCCTCTCTCCTAGTTCCCATTTACATCACCATTGGAGAAGACAAAGGGACTGCAAGTGGTGAATTTCTGAGGAATTTTTCACCGTGAAGAGCATCCTGGCCAAGTGTGTTTTGGTGCCCTTCGAATATGTGTTAGGTGGTCATCAATTGTACATTAGGTGCTCGCAAGTGTGTGTCAGAGCTCTCTATATAAACACATCTACCCATTTGTGCACAGCTGGGTCTGGGGAAGGTGATCCCTTTCCCGGAGCCTTTTGAAGCACACCCTCAGGGCTACCAGGAAGTGGGCTGGGTCAGCAGGGAGTTAGGTATAGATGTTTGTTCTAAACCAGAAGAATTCAAGCTAGGGGATCAGCACAGTGGTCACTTCATATGAGCCAGGGTGTGATTCCTGTCCCCAGAGGCCACGGGGAGTGAGTTGGGGGTGTAAGGGGAGGGAGGGCTTGATCACTTCTATACTGATCACAAGAACACCTGCCACAAAACGTGTGTGTCTCTGCACCCTGAGCCCAACACCTCTCTCTGTTAGGAGGTGGGTGCTGTCTTTCATCGTAGATCCTCTGGAATCATGGTTGGTCATAGCCTGCCGTGTTAACTTTTACGTTGTTGTGGATAGCTGGAATTTGACAAAGATACTGTCTCTACTCCCTAGAATGCCCCTATAAAGCTCTCGTTATTAAAATGAGCCCTCTCAGTGGCAAAGAACTCAGGCCGGAGGGGGCACTGCCCCCACCCCTGCCTCCAACTCTTAAAGGGCTCCCATCTGAGGAGCTGAGAACATTTTAAATGACCCTGTCAGTTCTTCCATGATGCTGGAAGTGTTTGCCCTAGAAACATCTTCTGTCTACAATATGAGTTGACATTGAGAGTAATCTTGACCCTGGTTGCTTGGTTCCCTAGCCTTGAGTGCCCTGACCAGGGCCAAGAGCCAGACTGACCATGCACAGGTACCATGACAGGTCACACTTCAGGCCACAGACCTATGTGGAATACAACAAACTAGGTTCCCTAGGGACTTACAAGTTGCATTTTGGTTCAGTTGCATGGGATCTAGGTGAGAGGAGGCAGCTGTGCCACAGAATCTGTCTTGGGCAGACCTGCCATCACCCTGTGGATCTCTGTCCTAGCTCAGCAACCTGAGCCAATGAGGGAATTGAGGGATGTGGAGAGACTCCAGTCCTATTGTTAGGATGGGCAAACCTTCTCTGATCAGTTTGTTTCTGTTCTTACACGTGTTCTCCTCTTTCCTCTTTCCCCTTTCCCCCTCCCCCACCTCCCTCTCTGTCCTGCATTACATTTGGCCAGGCCTTGCTATCATATGGTCTGCTGTTAACCACCAACTTTTATGCGTACTCACAGACCAGCTCTTATCAATGGAGGGTCTGGGAATTCAGGTCTCTGAAGGCTTCATTAGGAATGACCTGTGGGCCATAACACATATAAACTTCTATATTCATGCTCATACATTCACACTTAGGGATACAAAGATATACATATATATGCTTTTAAAATATCACCCCAGGTGTGATTCCTTTGTCTGTGTGGCACTGGAGTCTGCTTTGTCAGATAGAGGTAATTCATTTCAAAGGGAAAGTGACCTCCAGCCTCCCCAGTACCATTCTTTTTCTCTTTCTTCTTCTGTTTTTTTCCTCTTCCTATCTCCCTTCTTCCTTATCTCCCCCATTCTTCTCCCTTCTCACCTTTCTTCCTCTCCCCTTTTCCCTCTCCTTCTAGTTTTCTTTTCTTCTTTCTTACAACTCTTCCCCCAGATCTGTTTCCCATTAAACAGTATCCTGCTTCTAATTAGGATGAAAAGTTCCTATAAATTTTCCCTGGTTGCCTTGCCCATAAATAGGCCTTGGGCCTGGCTGGCTGGCTAACTAACTGGCTAACTTTCCAAGAGCTGAGTCAGTGACCCCATCCCAAGGGGCTTCATGGCACCCCAGTGTTTATGGGGAGAAGTCACAGTGGGATGGCAATTCATACCATCCCACTGGGCTTTTATTTTATTTTATTTTTTAAGGCAGTTGGGGTTAAGTGACTTGCCCAGGGTTCCACAGCTAGTGAGTGTTAAGTGTCTGAGGCTGGATTTGAACTCACCTCCTCCTGACTCCAAGGCTGGAGCTCTATCCACTGCGCCACCTAGCTGTCCCTAAATAGGAGGATTCTTACTTGATATTTTTTTCATTTATTTATTTACTTGTTTGTTTGTTTATTGGAGGCAGTCAAGGTCAAATGACTTGCCCTAGGTCACACAGCTAGAAAGTATCTGAGGTTGGATTTGTTCTCAGGTCCTCTTGACTGTAGAGCCAGTGCTCTCTCCACTGTGCCACCTAGCTGCCCCTACCTCCCTCCCCCCTTGTCTCCATCACTTATTTCTTCAAGTTCCATCTAAAATCCCACCTTCTACAGAAAGCCTTTCTCATTATCCTTTAAATCAAGAGCATCCCCTCCCTTGATTATTTTGCAGTTTACTTTGTCTGTATCTTGTTTTTACATAATTGTTTGCATGCTTGTCTCCCCCATTAGTTAGTATGTGAGGGCCTTGCAAATAAGGACTTTCTTTTGTCTTTCTTTGTATCCTTAAGAGTTATCAAAGGTCTGGCATATAGTAGGTGCTTAATAAATGTGTTTTGAGTGACTCGGTCATGATTAAAGGTTTAATTAGACTAGTAAAACAGGGGAAAATCACAAAAGCATTAAACACACATGTCATGCATGGAGTGATAGATTCCAAATACTTGCCAGTTCCACTATGGCACATACTACCCCTTCCAGGCTGGAGTCTGTTTCCTCTCTCTCTCTCTCTCTCTCTGTCTCTGTCTCTCTCTCTCTCGCTCTCTCTCTCTCTCTCTCGCTCTCTCTCGCTCCCTCTCTCTCTCTCTCTCTCTCGTCTTCTCATCTTTGAGAGCCACCCTGGAAATCTGTTGTCTTATAATAGGCCTCCTGTCTCCCAGTAAAGTAGAATCAGGGCACAGATAGTCCCCAGTGGAAAAGTGTAGAAGCTTTTGGTGGCTCTCTGGCCTCAGCTGCAGAGGCAAACAGGTCATTGGTTCCAGAATTTGCTCTGTAGGGTTTACACCTGTCTGTCTTCCACACTAGGAGGAGCACTGCAAAAATACCTCTGAGGCCAACACCCAAAGGGTGCCACTTGACTTTCGAAGATCTCATGGCAGCAGGGCCCGACAGCTCTCCCTGTGTATTGTTCCTCCTGTGCCTTCCTTTGTCCTTCAGAAGAATGTCAGTCACTCCTGCTTCTAATGTTGCATCTGATATCCAGAGAATCCTGGTTGTATTGGTATCGAATTTGACTGGAAACGGTCCCTGCCCTGGTGGGCTTTTTGAAAACACTGTCCCTTGTGGACATTTCCCCTACATGTCCCCTACAAGGGCTGCCTTCCTCCCAAGGTTGGCGCTAAAGTCTGCTCCTGCTGACGTCGATCTCTGACCAGGAATAAAGGATGAAGGCAGGGAGAGTGAAAGCCGCACTATCAAACAGTCATTCAGTAGGTCTATACTGCATGCCTTCCTGCCCTCATGGTCACACAGTCATGGAGCTAGAAAACTCCTCCAAGGTGGGCTGGTGTGTCTGTGGAGTCACAAGACCTGGGTTCAAATTCTGCCTATCACTACCTCTCTGGGCCTCAGTTTCCTCCTCTCTGCAATCAAGGTGGCTTCTAAAGTCCTTTCCATAATTGGAATCATGGAGTTCTGAGTTCAGATCCCACCTCAGACACTTTTAAACCATGTGGCCCTGGCCAAATCATTTAACCTCTTTCAACCTCATTTTCCCGTCCATAAAATGGGGATAATAATAGCACCAACTTCAAAGAATTGTTGTAAGACTTAAATAAGCTAATATACATTAAGTGCTTTGCAAACCTTAAAGCCACATATAAATGCTAGATAGTTAATGTAATTGTTTTATTTATACTTTTTTTAAACATTGCTGTCACTTCCCAAGAAGTCTACCTCCCCCCCACTCACACACACATAGAACACATAGACCTTCTTTGAAACAAACCTAACCTTCAGGCATTTCTGCTAATGTATGCCTCATTCAGCACCTGTAGGTCACCGCCTCTCTGTCCTGGTATCTGGAGGCATCCTTCACTATCAGGCCCCTGAAATGACACTTGGCACTGAATTGCTTCCCATTCTGAAGCCTTTCGATGTTTTGTTTTGTTTTTTCCTGTCCATATCATTATCATCCTCTTATAACTTCTTCTTCCCGCAATCTAGCTTATTTCATTCCCCATCTGTCAGCCCAGGAGCTCACTGTTAGGATGGGGTATCCAGGGCCTCCCCTTGGGACCCTCCCCAGAAGCCTGGTGCAAGTTTTCTCACATCTCTCTTTCAGCCTCAGTATTCTGAATTTTGTGTCTTTCCTATTGGGTTTAGGTCAGAGCTATTTCTGCTTTGGGAGCTGTAGGGCCTGTGTTGCCACCCCACCCCCGCTCCAGCCTGGTAGGGTAGAGGGGGGATGTTCCTTTATCCCTTTCTAAGAGAGAACCCTTTTCCCACAATGCCCCCCCGCCCAAGCCTCCCAGGTGCGGCCTCTGCTTGGTCCTCCCTCTTGCTACACAAATGAGTAACAGAAGCAGATGGCCCAGCAGGGGGCCATCAAAAAACTGACAGCACCCCCACCCCCCAGCCTCTCCCTGGAGGCTGAAGCCTCTTTACACCAGGCCCCATGGGGCCTGTCCAACTGAAAGGATGATTTGTCTGGCCCTGTGTGTGGCCTCCCAAACCCTGCTAACTGGCCGCCCCCTGGCTGTTCCCCTGACTTCCTCCCATGACTCCTGATCTCCCACTCAGGCCTAGTGACCACACCCACCAGGACTGCTGACTGACCCTTCACTGTGTCCACTGCTATCCATCCCCCCTGCCTTGGCCTGACTACTCCCAGCCCTCTGGCCACTCCCCTGTTGCTACTGGCTACAGATACACATGCCTTCTGCTCCCCTCCACCTTGTAGGCAGGTCCCAGGCTGGAGCTCGTCTCCATGGAAAAGTGGGGCACAGCTTCCGGCCCTGCCAGGAGATCCATCAGCTATCATATAGATTAGTTCCTTCAAGACGGCTGCACAGGCTCCCCCCTTCCCAGCCACCACCTTCCTCCATCACTGACCCCTTGCTGATTAGTAAAGAGAGAGCAGACCATCCTCTGTGGGCACCACCCTTAGCATTCATAAGATCTCCCAATTCTCAGGGCTGGGGGCAGCCTCTGGAGACCATTGAAAGCCCAATGCTGTCATTATATGGAGGAGGAAACTGAGGCCCAGAGAGAGAAAGTGATTTTTTTATCAGGGTCACACAGTTATTTACTGGCCGACCTGGGCTAGATCCCAGGTTTGTTATCTCCTGCCCAGGTCTCTCTCCAAGGCAGAGCGTCTCATCCTACCACGGCCTATTCCTCATTGTCCGTTTTGTAGCCTGAGGCTACCTTGTACCTCTTTGGTGAGGAAGGTGTTGGAGTCCTCAGGAGGACACTTCTGTGGCCAACACTCAAGGAAATTGGAAGGGATAGCTAGCAGTTGTATAGTGAGTGCTTAAGGTTTGTAAAACCTTTTATTTCATTGGATCCAACCATGATGAGGAAACTGAGGCACACAGGTGGAGTGACTTGCCCAGAGTCATGTAGCTAGTAAAGATCTGAGGCAGCATTTGAACTCGGGTCTTACTGACCCCCAAGTCCAACCCTGTATTACCTAGCTGTGTCTTGGCCCCCCTGCCATGCCTGCTCTGGGTTCTAGGCTGCTCCCTTGGGATCCTCAGCTGTCTGTCCCATACTTAATCAGCCACTCAGTTGTGAAATAGAATGGATTCTAGTCCCAGGAATCTCAGGGACACACTGCTGCTCACACATTTGACTTTTTCCAATTCTAACTGGTTTCATCATGGACTGACCTATCTCTTCCTGAGCTCGTATCTCCTCGGCCCCAAGGTTCAGGCCCACAAGATGGGGCTCTTCTCCCAGCTACCATGTAGGGACCTTCAAATCCCTTCTCAGTTCCTGATGGGTTGATAGGATCGCCCTCCTTACCCAGTAGATGCTCAAGTCTCTCTTCTTCTCCCTCTCCTCCTGTTCTCTCTCTGTCTCTTTCTCTCCCTCTCTCCCCCCTCCCTCTCCTTCTATTCCTCTCCCCCTTTCCCTCTCTCCTCATGCCGATCAACTTTTATTCTGTCAAAAAGTTAGCATCTTATACAGCCATATTTGTGAATCAAAACAATGCAGTTTAGTTCAACAGACATTTATTAAGTGCTTACTGTGTGCAAGACAGTATGCCAAGTGCAAGGGATGTCCTATATGAATCAATAAGCATTTATTAAAAACAAAGAAAGGCAAATACATTTCCTGCCCTTGGGGTGCTTACATTCCAATAGGGACACAACACATAAAAAATATGTACATACAAGATTGACCTAGTATAGTTTGGAGAGGGTGAGTCTAACAGCTGGAGGGAGAAGGAGGAGGGGAGCTTTAATGTCTTTTTATGTCCAAATAAAGAATTACAATCAGTTTTCATATACCTGAGATTTTTCAAGCTCTTTCATATTTACAAAGCACTTTACATATTGTATCTCATTTGACTCTCACAACAACTTTTGAGTCGGTCAAGCAAGCAGTTATTCCATACCTAGTTTGTGCCAGATTCTGCTAAAAAATATTATTATCCCCATTTTACAGCACAGGAAATAGAGGTCTCAGGAGTTTCGGTGACTTGACTGTGGTCTAACCACTAGTAGCTGTCCAAGGTGGCAGTACAGCCACCCTACAGTCAGGTGGAGGCCTCCCCATCCCACAGCAGCCAGGACTTGGGGAAGGTTTTCCTTTCCTGGTTCTGCCATACTCACTACAGCAAACAGGGATCACTGAGGAACTCTAATTTACTAGCAAACAGTTATCAGAGGACAAGCCTCTGGGCATAGACTAGATACTCGAGATGGGGTCAGAAGAAAACACGGAAGCTTGGCAAGCAGCCAATGTTGGAAGAGCCCCCAAGGGGCCTCAAGGCTGACAGCTGAGAGACCCTGGGACCAGTGGGCCTGAAGACCTCAATATCTCAAACCCTCCCCTCCCCCCAGATCAAGGAGCCTCTATTCATTACTGTCTTAGCTCAGGGATCAGCCTGATGCAGCAGAAAGCACGCTGGCTGTGGAGTCAGAGGGCCTGGGTTCAAATCCCACATCTAACAGTTACTACCTGTGTGGTCTCAAGCAAACAATTTAAGTTCCCTGGGCCTCAGTTTCCCTGTCTGATAAATGAGGGTGTTGTACTAGGTCTTCCTTCAATAATCCCGTGATACTTGTGCAGTGCTGGGTAGTGTGGGCACCACTGTATATTAACAAGCTTTTATTTAGTGCTTCCTGGATGCCAAGCACTGAGCTCAGAGTGCCGGGATACAAAATCACAAATAATCCCTCCCCTCAAGGAGCTTACATTCAGATAACTCAGGATCAAGTACCTGTACTTGTTTTATTGGGGATGAATCAGGTGCTTCCCAAGGCTTCATGGGTCAGGAGTGGGGGCCACTGGTGGAGAGGAAGCTGCCATGCTCTTTTACCCCGTCAACCTTGGTTGGGGTTTCTCCTGGGTTCCTGTGTTAAGCAGGGATGCCAATGGGGACCAATGAAGGAGAAGGTCGAGTGCATGCCCGGCACTTGGCCATGTATCATGGCATCTGTGTCCCTTGGAGAAGCATGGTGCTCATGGTAGGACCCACGCTTACACTGGTGTTATGAACACCCACCACACCACAAGGCTTTAAGGGTAGGTACCAGCACCCGGAGCAGCTGGTACAATTCAGGCAGGCCTTGCCAAACTCTCTGATGGCAAGGTTCCTATACTTTTACCCACTAATTGTGTATCTCAGTAGTAACCTGAGCCATGACTTAGACCCACACAGACATTATGAACCCCCTCCACACATAGCCACCCTGATTTTTGGAGCTCGTGGTCCCTCACGTCTCCTAATTCCACCAGGTGTCTGTCTGTCTGTTAGGTACTCACTTTTAATCCCACCAATTGAATGTGCGTGTGTTTTTTATACCTAGAATAACACATGTTAAGTGCTTAATAAATGCATATTGATTGATATATTTGTCTAGATTTTAGTAAATTGCTGGAAAAATTCTCCTGTGCTTTTCTTATGGGAAAGATGGAGAATGTGGACTGGGCACTATAATGGTGGATTCCAAGCTGCCTGAATGGCCAGCCTCAAAGAGCCATAGTAAGTGTTTTGGTATTAGCTTAGACAGACTGAGCAGACAGACGAGCTGGGCCTTAATTAAACAAGCAGAGGCAAGTGAGCTGGCTCGCCTCTGGGAAATCGCGAAGCTCCCCCTTATGACCCTCAAACGAAAGGCTCATCTTTCTAATATCGGTATTCTACGGCTGCGGTTATCTGACTCTGAGACATGAATTCTGCCATCTCTGAAGAATTAAAAATATGTATCAGGCAGGGGAGTGGAGAGTTTGTTGAGTGGACTACAGGACTGATGAGAGCTGGAGCAGAGCATGAGACAGGAGAAGCGTATATACAGTGAAGAAAAGCCGGGCACACGGGAAGAGCTGGCGGTCCTGACAGCTCTGGGTTCTGATGGTGTACCGTTAGTTAGGTCCAGGGAAGTGAAGAAGGCCATAGTACATTGGAGGAATGGACCCCCTTGGGGCGAACTAATGGGAGGAAATGGGCAAGGGTCATGATCTGCGTTTTTGGAGGGCATAGCTGAGACAGTGAAATCATAGGTCCATTTGAGTCATCTTGCAAAGTAATAACAGTAATAATAATAGGTAGTATTTCTATAGCACTATAAGGTTTGCAAAGTGTTTTACAAATCTTATCTCATTTGATTTTCACAACAATCTTGGCAGGTACGTACCATTATCATCCCCGTTTTACAGATGAGGAAACCGAGGTAAACAGGTTAAGTGATTTGCTCAGGGTCACACATATCTGAGGATGGATTTGAACTGAGGTCTTCCTGACTCCAGGTTGTTATCTATACCACCCCCTTAAGCAGAATGAATGAATAGCATTTATTAAGCGTTTACTATGTGTAAAAGCACCATGTGAAGATAATCCCTGCTCTCAGGAAGCCCATAATCCAATGGGGCCTTCAGGTCTGAGGTTCCCTGACTCCGTTTACCCCTCAGCCTTGAACCTGTTAGGCCTCGCTTTTGCCCCAGGCCCTTTCTTCACTCCAGCTTCCCTCTTGTGCTGGAATTATCTCCTGAGCTTTTGCTATAGAGACCTCCATCCTAGTCAGAGGACAGAACTTGTCAGGAACTCGCCTAGGTGAAGCCCCAGAGCTGCCTGACCACACAGTTTGCAGAGGAAAGCCCTGGCCTGACCACATGCAAATCCCTGAGGGTGGAGCGAAGGCCTCATTTTCCTGATGCATTTCCTTAGCAAATTCTGCTCTGTGTCTTTCATGCAAAGTGTGGGCTGCTGTTCCTTGGACCTGGTGGGGCGGTAGCGTGAGGTAGAGAGGCCTTTTCCAAAGAAAAAAACAGCGTCCCTAAAATCTGAGGGCACAAGCAGCCCCAGAAGAACTATTTTCAATCTATTGGTGAGGGTTGACACCATCTAAGCCTTCAGATTCTGTGTCCCTGAACTTAGGGTTCTGTTTAAGGGAAACCAGGCTTGCCTTCCCTGCTCCTGACTATCCCTGTGATCTGAACCCTATTTTCTGCTTTGTACCCTGCCTGCCCAATGCCCTCTGACCCTTGACCAATCAAGTAAGGGGGAAGGACCAGGGGCCTGGGTGTCAGCCTGCAGGAAGGAAGAAAGGAGGGAAAGAAACAGACAAATAGATATGTAGATAAATAGAGGATAGATGATACACATTTTAGGCAAGCAAACAGATAAATGGATCCAGAGACAGAACAGGAAGGGAGGAAGGAGGATTGTTCAAGCACTGTGAATACAAATAGAGAAGCAAAGTAGTCTCTGCTCCCTAGGAGCTCACGTGCTAATGGGGAGAACACTAGAAGTCAGTTGGAAAGGTCCCTTGCTCCTTGGGGGCAGTGACAAAGAGGAGGAAAATGCTATTTCTACAGATAATCCATAATCCGTTTTCTGCCTAGAACTTTGATAGTGACAGCTCTCTTTTCTGGGACTTCAGTAGCTGTGGCTGCAGCACCCACAGCGGCAGTGTCCAGGCTGTATCTCCATGAAGGCCACTTCCCCCAGGATGGCTGCAGGGGTTGGGATGGGAGGAGGACCAGCAGTGGTCTGGCATGTGCTTTCATTCCCAGGGTTCTTGAGCTTACCTTCCCATCGACACTGGTGGGTTGTAATGAGTGAAATTCTGGACATGGTTAGCTTGACATATTGATTAGATATCCAAATGGGGAAGTCCAGCAGACCATGCTCAGTGATTGGGGTTGACGGTGGGGAGGAAGGTGGACCCCTCCCTTCTCCATAGGGATTGCTCCCCTCATCAACTTGGAGCAGGGCTGGTGGTCCGGGTGTCACTGCACTCTTTTCCATGGCTTTGGTTTCAGGGTACAGGATTGTCTCCATCAGGGTCAGAGGGGAGGTAGCCGTGGGGAGAGCCGTGGGGTGGTGGTTTGACCTGCCCTTCTACTCTGATAGTAGGTATTAGGAAGCCAATGGAGAGCTGACTTGCAGTCTGGAAAATCTGCATGGTGGCCATCTTCAAAACTCTCCAAGCTTTGCCAGTCACTTCATCTTGATGAGCCCCAGCTTCCTCATCTGTAAAATGGTGGCAATAATAATCCCTCATTGGGTCCTTGAAAAAAAAGTCCTTTTGTAAGTTGAGTTTAGCATTTTCTCCTTTAGCAGTGTTTTCCTGGCCCCAGCCCCTGCAGTAAGACCCCTTCACCCTATTGTCTCCCAAGCTGTGTTTGGTCTTTGGCAGGCACCCTACACACCTCCACATCCTTGGTTTCCTTCTTCCCTAGTCTTGAAAAGCATGGGACTTTCCATTACCCTTCATAGCTCATGGCCACCCCCATCTGTCATGCCTTCTTTAATGTGTCACTGGGGCCTTACTCTGAGTTTTAGGACCTCAAAGGCAGTTCCCTTACCATGGAGGAAAAGACACACAGTGACTTCAGTCCCACCCAGGTGCGCCCTTGAAGGAAGAGGTCAAAGAGGAGGGGGCTGAAGGGTGGGATAAGAAGAGCAGGTTTGAAGCCCAGGCCCTCGTATGTTCTAAAGACCCAGGTCCCATCTGTTCTGAAAGACCCAGGCCCCTGTCTGTTCTCAAAGACCCAGGCCCCCTCTGT
>NW_020954713.1:3077972-3091093 GCF_900497805.2 Vombatus ursinus | reverse complement strand
CCCAGGCCCCATCTGTTCTAAAAGACAGGCCCCCATCTGTTCTAAAGACCCAGGCCCCTGTCTGTTCTAACAGCTGTAGATACAGAGCTAGAAAGGACCTCATGCCATGTAGTCCAGTCTTCCCATTTTACTGAGGAGAAGACCTGAGGCCAGAATGGTGCTGTGGTCTTCTTTGCTCAGGTTTATTTACATAAGTAGTTTGCCTGGGGTTTTGTCCCTTTGCCCTCCGCCTCATCCTTGACTAGCAGCTTCTCTCTGTCTCTCATTCTCTATCTGTCTCTGTCTCTCTCTGTTTTCTCTCCTCTCTCTCTCTTTTCCCTTCATGTATACAAGTACTACCCCTGCTACTTACTAGCTTTGTAACCCTGGGCAAGTCACATAGCTTCCCCACCTGTAATGTGGGGATGATAGTGTCAGAAATGAAACTATAGGAAGCGTGTATAAAAGTAAGCTGCTATCCCTCCCTCCTTCCCTCCCTCCTTGAGGCCCAAGGCAGGGAGAGGTTTAGCTCACCCTTCTCTCCAGGGACCATCCTTTGATCCCTCCTCTGGTCTTTATTTCTTTCTCCCTTAAGTCTGAGGAGGAAAGTTAATGACACCATAAAGCTGGGGACTCTATAAAAACCTCTGATTTACAGTCTGTGATCTGAGCCTGTCCTAAGGCTGCCCGTTAAGGGAGAGGACAGACAACGGGGGCTGCCTGCAGCTTTCGAATCCCTGGCCCCTTATTTATGGCCAGATTACAGGGTTTGGGTGTGTGCCATAAATCAAGCAGCTTATCTTTATAGTGCGTGTAATTAACCCTTTAATTATTGCCTTCCTGCCAGAGCTGGGAGGAGCTCGTTAGGAGAGTAATCAAAGGCACATGCTCTTAGGATTAGGCGTCACTAGCTTTTTCTTTTCTTCCTGATTAATTTTTTTGGGGGGAAAAAGTAGAAAAAAGTCTGTTGGAGACCAGACATGGGGGTGGGGCTAGAGGAGAGAGTTCAGGTCAGTGGGGCACTGACTGGCCACTGGGAATATCCATCTCTAACTATGCCCTCCAGGCCTCTTCAGCTGCTCTTCGCTCCCCTGGGGAAGAAGATGATAGCTCAGGAGATGTATGAGAGCCTCAGACATCCTTCTGCAGTCCCGTGGCCTAAGCCTCTTTGGTCTTGGCCTCTGTGACCTCAACTTAAATGACCCCAGCCTCCTATGACCTCTGCCCTTAGGACCACTCTGATCCCCAAGGACTCCTCCTGGGGACAGCTCCCTAGTCTGTTTCTCTTCTTTCACCACCAGCTGGTTCTCTCTTCTCTAATCCCCCTTCTTTTCCCCCAGCCTGACCCGTGAGGGGCATCAGGCCTGTCCAGAGCTGTGACCTAACAAGTATACTAAAGGAACTCTGCCCTTGGGGAGAAAGCATGGTGGAGCCAATGAATTGGGGGAGGGGAGCTCAGAATCTGTTTATATACCCAGAATCACACAGAATTATAGTGTTAAAAGGGACTCCAATGGCCATCCAAGCCAACTGTACTGAAAGAGTATCCCTGCTATCAAATATGTGGTAGGCCCCTGCTTGAAGACCGCTCATGACTGGGATGCTGCTAGCTACTCCCACTTTTTTTGTCTGAGACCAAAACAGACTTCTTCATCACTGTTTTTAGTACGGGTAATGTCCTCTCAACCTCTTCTCTTCTCCAGACCCAACATGCCCACTCCTTTGCTCTAATGCTCATAGAGACTGGGACTGGAGTCCCCTTCACCATCTTGGATATCTCCTCGATGCCCCCCAGCCTATCAGTACCTTTTCAATAATGAAAACAATTCTCTGTAGTCTATTCGGGTAAGCCAAGACCAAAAATACGGTAGACACATCATGGAGCTGTGTTTTGAAATGGATTAATCTTGATATGTGTTCAATTCATTTCAAAACAAGCTCTAAGGACCCCAGAGATGGGAGGTGGGAAACAGAAGCAGCATCAGAACCAAGGCCAATAACAGGAACAGTCAAGTGGCAAGATCTAGAGTTCATGCTATGGTACTGGGTAAGTAAAGACAGCTAGGTGGCACAGTGGTTAGAGTTCTGGACTTGGAGTCAGGAAGACCTGAGTTCAAATCTAGCCTCGGACACTTACTAGCTATGTCACTCTCATTTCAATTTCCTCATCTGTTAAATGGGGATAACAACACCCACCTCTTAGGATGGTAGTGAGGATAAAATGAGATAATAAAGCACTGAGCAAACCTTAATTTGAAGAAGCACCTCCAAAGCCCCTTCTTTCAGCTTTAAGTCTATGATCCCCACTAGCTGTACTGTAAAGTGCTTTATAAAACTCTGTTAATGGAAGTTAGGGTTTTGTCTGTGCTATCTGAATCCCGATCCTGCACACATTTAAGAGGGCAGGGAGCGGGGGGGGGGGGGGGGGGGGGGGGGGGGGGGGGGGAGGTGCCGAGAGGGCCGTCTGAAATTCTCCGTGTTTCAGATGCCTGAGCATGCTTGCTAGTTCTGACCGCGGTTACCTTGGGGCCATGCAGGAGCCCTAGCGGGATAAGCCTGGAGGCTCCAGGGGTTGCCCGGACTAACTGACCCTACCCAAGTAACTAAGTAATGATTGGTGGGCTCCAGTCATTCCCATTAATAACATTAGAAAAGTTGGGTACCTGGTAATGTTATGTGTGCCTGTGCCTGCCATGGGTAGAAATATGGGACAGCAATAGATTTTGGTGGGCATAGACCATGGGTAGTAGGGTCAGAGGCTGGCCATGAGCTAAGGTGGGAGACCATTAGGAAAGCCAGGGATAGAAGAAAGAATATAGTCTAGGTGGGGTAAACCATTGGTAAGCATTAGTGAGGTGGCAGGTATAGACAATGGTCTTATCACCCATCTGACAGCATCAGTAGGGTCAGGATTGGGCTGTGGGCCAAGATTTGCTCTTGATTTGATTCATTTGGACTGGTGGCTTCATTTGTGTGGAGAACTCACTCTGCTCATCCAGTAAGTTGTAGTCTTGGAGAATTGTGTGGGGCATTGAGAGTGACTTGCTCATGGTTACATGGCCAGTATGAGTCAAAGATGGGCCTCTGGGGATAGACCATTGGCAGAGTGAGGGTTGGGCCTTGGGCTGGGGAGTTCCTCTGGCCCAAGTCTATTTGATGGGGACAGCCCATGGGCGGGCTAAGTAAGACTGGACTCTTGGCAGGACCAGGGATGGGCCATTAGAAAGCCACAAGCTATGAGCTAAAGCTTCCTCCTAAACCAGCAGCCCTGACTGAGCAAGCCTCACTCTGGTTCCTCTGGCTTGTTTCCATGGTGATGAGATGACCATCTCTTGATAGCTGGTCTCAGAATGACACCAGCTCTCTAGACTGAAAATGGCTCCATCTCCTTCTGGGTTTCTTCTGAGCTGAGAACTACTCACCCAGAGCAGGCCGAGCCACAGATGTCGAACCTGGGGTGGGGGTGGAGCAGGAGGAGGAAGGATGTGACATTCTTCCCACAAGGGCTCTCATCACTGGAGGAAGCCCCTCCCGACCTTGAGCCTCTGGGAAATTAGCGTATTCCATAAAAATAAAATTACCAGGAGTAATCGTTTGCTGCGTTTAGAAATTAACTGCTTTACAGACACTTGGTGAAGATTTAAGGACTTGGTGTCCCTTCCCCGAGACTTAATTCCTGCTTTGTACCATAAAAAATTATATAACTTTATATCATCCCAATAAAACAATACTTTCCAGAACCCAGTACATTATAAACGGTCACAGAAAAACCCCTGTGTAGAATTGCTCCTGCCAAGTTCTCCCCAGCTTTCCTCTCTGGGCAAAGGCAGCAAAGAGCCCCTCCCTTTTCCTCACTCACTCTGGGCCCTGGATTTCTTTGGACCCATGGGGACAGTAGATCTTGGGAGATCTGGAAGGAATGTCAGATTTGGAGGTGGGATCCAGGGCGCAAATACTGCCTCTGACACTCAAGTCTCCATCACCTTGGGTCATTCATTCTCTCTCTCTCTCTCTCTCTCTCCCTCTCCCCCCCTCTCCCTCTCTCCCTCTCTCTCTGTCTCTCCCCCCACTCTTTCTCTTTCTTCCCCCCCCACCTCAGTTTCCCCATCTACAAAATGAGGGAGTGGAATAAAATGACCTCTATCCATCACTTTTAGCCCTAGATGTAAAAGCCACGGGGGGAGTGTGGTGTGGGAACTGGGCTGCTCAATTTTTAGGTACGTTTTTTCCATTCACTAAAATGAGAGGCTCTCATTGTGTGCCCCACACAGGGATGGGCTTCTGGAAGCATTACGATGTGGTAGAAAGGGCCCCAGATTGGGAGTCAAGGGAGATGATTTATGTGACCTCAGACCTGTCCTTTAACCTTTCTAGGCCTCATCTGTAAAATGAGGGGATTGGACTTTGACTGAGATGAGAACGGCCCAGCATCCAGGTCTCAGGGGTGGGGGGTAAGGGCACCTTTGGGTGACCTCTGTCAGTCTTGTGGGTGCTCAGTTATGGGCACCACATTTTAGGAGCATGGCAGGGCATGTAGAGGAGAGCCACCGGAATTATGAAGGGACTCAGGCCCTTGCCAGTATGACAGCAGGTTGAAAAAATTGGAGGTGTTTTCTGGAGAAGAGAAGTCTGGGGGGTGGGGGTAGAGGCATGGCAATAGTCTTCAAGTATTCAAAGGGTGGTCTCACTCTGTTTGACCCCAAAAGACAGAACCAGGAACCAGGACAGGGGAAGTTACAAGGAGGCACATTGAGATTTGGGATCAGGGAAAATTTCCTGCTCCTTGGAGCTGTCCAGATCCAGCCTCTTGTTGGAGGGGTGGGATCTCTCTCACAAGGAAGCCTGATTATCGGGGGCATTATATTCAAGAGGTTCTTCTTCATGTATAGGTTGGGGTAGAGGAAGCCGAGGGCTCCGCTACCTCTAAAATTCTGCTATTCTCTGATGAGAAGGTCTCTGGGGTCCTTTGTGGCTAGAGATCTGTGATCCTGGGACCCATATGCTGCTTCTGAACAAGCACATTCTCCATTAGCGTCTAGGTCCAGGTGGGAAGCGCTTTTCTCAGGGAGCATCACCCACTGTTGGCCTGGCCAGCATCTCCAGGAGCTTCACAGGGAGTGTGGCCCCCAGTCTCTCCATCCTTTTCTCCCCATGCAGGAGATGACTCTCATGAATTCCCACCCCTCTGGGCTTTTTGCAGAGCCCATGTTAGGAAGGAAGAATGTTTTTTCTCCAAGAACAAATGCTTTCATTTTTCTTTTTCCTGAGGAAGAAACCCATAATTAGCCTACCAGCTGCTTGTAGCCAGGCTCCTCTGGAATTCAGCCTTGGATGGGGTGGGGGGGAGGTGGGGGGTGGATCTGTGAGCTGACTAGGAGGGCCAGGGGCTTGTCCTTCCTGATAGGTGGCACAGTGGTTAGAACGCTGGGCCTGGAGTCAGGAAGACCTGAGTTCAAATCTTCCTTCAGATGCTTAGCAGCTTGTGGGACCCTGGGCAAGTCAGTTCATTTCTCTGTGTCTCAATACCCTTATCAGTTTAAAAAAGGCGGTGGGGTGGGATACTTCTAGCACTTAACCCATAGGGTTCTTGCAAGAATCCAGTGAGATGAGCATTTTGCAAACCTTTAAGCACCATCTATCTGTCTATCTGTCTATCTATCTATCTAATCTAAGTATCTGTCTATATGTGCATACACATACTCTTTCAATATATGTGTATGTGTATATATATATATATACACGTGTGTGCGTGTGTGTGTTCTAGCTATAATTAATCCTATTCAGGCACCCCTTAAAAGAGGTCACAAGAAGAGCCACGTGGTTAGTTCCAGCATGGAGCAGCTTGTCCAGTGGATGTCGTCCTAGAGAGGCTGCCTGGGCCCCGGAGGGTCATTCAGGCCCTCTCTTTCCTAAAGGATTAGATACTCCCCTTGGTCCCCTGACCAAGGTTCCAAGGCTAGTCAGACGATCGTAGATTGAGAGCTGGAAGGGACCGCAGGGGTCCTGTGGTCTAGACCCAAAAAGGAAGCTGAGGCGCAAAGAATTTCTGTGATTGGACCATGGGTACACAGGTAGGTCCAGTGATGGAGCTGGCCTGGAACCCCGGTCCTCTGACACCAAATATGGGCCTGTCTCCTCTTCACAGCAGGGCCCTGGCACGGATCCAGGATCTCTCCAGTATCACAGAAGCGTAGCCATGTAAGAGACCATTTCTAATTAAGGCTAATAGGCTCCCTATTACTTCGAGGACTGAGGCCTTCCTAACCTCTCTGAACAAGAACCCTTTCTACAATGTTCCCAACAGATTGTTCTCGCTGTAACACAAAATCTCAGGCAGAAGATGCCCCTGAGGCGGCCTCATGCAACCTAAGAATCCTCTACATCATCCCCTCCCAGGTGGTCATCTGCCCACTGCTTGAAGTCCTACCAGAAGCAGGGAGCTCATTACTTGTGGAGATGGCCCCCGATATTAATGAATGTGTTTACCTGTTAGCAGGTTTGTCCTTCTAGGACGGCTACGAGGCTCAGTGGATAGAGCGCTGGTCTTGAGGTCAGGAAGACTCTTCTTCATGAGTGCAAATCCACCCTCAGACACTTCCTAGCTCTGTGACCCTGGGCAAGTCACTTCACCCTGTTTGCCTCAGTTTCCTCATCTGTAAAATGAGCTGGAGAAGGAAGTGGAAAACCACTCCAGTATCTCTAAGAAAACCCCACATGGGGTCACAAAGAGTCAGACACGACTGAACAACAATTTTTCCAAAGTTGAAAAACGACTGAACTGAACTTATCCTGACATCCTGTCAAGGTTGATCCCTTTGAAACTTCTGCCCCTTGCTTCTCCCCCCCACCCCTCCCAAGGCCAATCAATCAAGTCCATAAGTGCCAGGCACCGGGCTAAGAACTGGAGCTACGAATAGAAGCAATTGAATGGTCCCCACCCTCAAGAAGCTTCCATGCCAATGCCGGAGGGGTATGGCCACACATAGATCAACCAACAAGCGTTTGTTAAGCACATACCGTATGCCAGGCACTGTGCTCAGCAATGGGGATACGAAGGACAGAAACACATCTTTCCCTTTAAGGAGCTGATATTCTCTGTAAAATGGCACCCTGCAAGTAGTCCAGCCACTAAAGCTTTGGGCTGATTCTCTCTGCGGCAGCTCCCGATGCCCAACGATGTTGGCTGTTGGCGATTTCACCTGGTATTCTAATAACTTAAATGCAGGTTAATTCTAGCAGGATTTAATGGCGATGGATGCCTTTCTATCACACATCTCCCCCTCCCCCCACTCCCACGCCCTTCCGGAAGCGAGATGCTTCCTCCCCAGCAGCTCATGAGATTCTCTTTAGCACCATAAAATTAGTTAGAAAGTAATTTTCTTAATTTGGTTCCTCGCAACCAAATAAATGAAAACCCATCTCCAGCAGAAGCCAGGGGATTTAGCGTTTGCCTTTATTAAGGAGTGTCTATAAATGAGTGTCTATAAACTCAGGAGGCTGGGGAAAGAGAAAGATTAACCCAGTAATAGGCCTCGAGGCCCTGAGAGCTACAAGATGTTAGCCTGAGGGAGGGACCAGGGGAAGGTATTGCAGGAGGAGGTCATGGAGTGGGCCCTAGGATAGAAGAACAACGTGAAGAGCCAGGAATGAGGATATAATTGTCCTGCCCTGCCCTGCCCAGACCTTGGTGGGAGTACAGGGTTCAGTCCTGAGCAGCCCAATTTAGAAAGATAACCAGAATGATAAGGAAAATCCAGGTGAATGGGGCCAGGGTAGAGAATGGCCTCAAGGCCTTCCCATGTGGCCTTCTGTTTGGTCCCTCTGGCCTCAAGTCTTTCCCCACTCTAGTCCATCTTCCACTGCTGCTATGGGGATTTTCCTAAAGCATAAGTTGGCCATGTCACCACCATCCCCACTCAGAAAACTCTACTGGCTCACTATTACTTACAGGATTGAATATGAAGTCCTCTGTTTGAGCATTTCCCCATTAGGATCCCTCATTTGACTGGCAGCTCCTTGAAGTCAGGGACCCATGTGGCTCTCAGATCTGGGCACCGGGAAGTGTGGGTAGTGTAGACACAACCAACGTTGCTGCTGCCGATGGTGGCAACTGATACATTTAGCCACCCCAAGACACCACCTTGGAAGCTCATGTCATCTGCTCTGCTGTGTCAGACTTTGACCCAGGTCGTCGAATATTAGGTGGCCATGGCCAAGACTATGGGGTATAGAGGGTAGAGCTTTGGACTTGTAATCCAGAAGACTTGGGTTCAAATCTAGTCTCTTTCTGGCTTTGTGATTCTTGGCAAATCATTTAACCCTTTGGAAACCTCAGCTTCCTTACCTGTGAATGGAGGATGATGTTAATAGCTACCTCAGAGGATCTTTGGGAGGACCAAAAGAGATAATATAATATACTCATATATATATATATAAAATACATAATAAAACCTCATTGACATAGCACCATAAGGTATGCAGAAAACTTGACGTAAAATATCTCAGTTGATTATATAAAGCATATGGGCACTCTTAATGTGTAGGACAATTTTATTATTGTTGTTATTTTAGCGTGGTGTCATGGAAAGAGCTAGTTGAGTGACCTTGTTTCTGTTATTTCCCTTCTGGATCTCATTTAGACATCAATCAAATAGGAGGCTGTGCTGTTGGGTCTCTGAGACCCCTTGCATATCTGAGCATCTATGAGTGGGTGACTTTGTGGCTGGCACTCAGGAGTCTGAGGGAGCTGAGCTGCCCTCTCCCCAGGGACAGTGACCGGCCTGGCCCCAGGCAGGCCTGAGAAGGGCTGCTGACTTTCCCAGCCTTCCCTCATCTCAGGGGATGTAATTAACTGATTCCTTTGATTGCCTGCAGGGAATTTTTTTAAATTGACTTAAAATTGTTTATGTTGCATACTGAAAATTTCATAAAGTGTTTGCTGATCTATGCCAGGCTGTCCGGTATGTGGAGGCCCCCTCCCTCTTCCCAGTGTGGCCCTAGACTTTCCTTTCCTTCCATGATTGCAGCAGTAGTTGGGAATGACTTCCATGCCAAGGTCCTCCATGGATACTGACCCTCAGTGGCTAAGCCCATCAGAAGGCTAGAGAGAAATATAGGCTGTGGGGAGGGCATCAAAGGTGTTACTCTGTGTGTGTGTGTGAGAGAGAGAGAGAGAGAGACAGAAAGAGAGGGAGATAGGGGGGCAGGGTGTACAATAAAAATTTTTTTAAAAAAGCATTGGCTTTGGTTCTCAGAGACCATAAGTTGAAATCCTGTTTCTGACAAGTATTATCTATGTGACCTTGGACAAGTCACTTAAAAACCTTTCTGCCTCAGTTTCCCCAACTGTAAAATGAAGGGGTTGGACTCATTGGTGTCTGAGGCCCCTTCTGGCACTAGATTTATGAATACAACAAATGACATTTGGTCTGCTCACAATTGACCCCACTCCCTACTTCCACCTAGGCCATGGGCCAAGTGATGCTATGGGTAACTCTTTGCTCCACCCCCATCCCACTTGTGTGTATGTGTCCGCCCTCCTAAGCACATGGTTTTTGTGTGTGTGTGTGTGTGTTTACATCCACATTCTCCATCCCCCATATCCTCCATCCTCTGTATTCTCTCGCTTGCGAGCCCACATCCCACCATATCTACCTTACCCTTCTGGGAGCACCACATTGGGAACAGAGCTGGACTGCCCTTATTCTGAGTGATGCTCCAGCCTCTGCTCAAAGAGCAAACATTTATTAAGCACGGACTACAGGTCTGAAATATATAGGTGACATGTTGCTTAGTTGGAGTCAGAAAGAAGTAGATTTGAATCCTGCCTCAGACCCTAGTTTGTGACCTGGCTTAGTCACTCTTTTTGTGCCTTGGTTTTCTCATCTGTAAAATGGGGGTGATAATAGTACCTACCTCCCAGGATTGTCATGAGGATCAAACATGGAGATATGTAAAGCTCTCTGCAAAACTTAGAGATTTCTATCGGTGCTAACTAGTCTCATTCATTTTTGCCAAACTGTTTTTTTCTCCTTCAGTCAGTTAACATTTATTAAGCACCTACTCTGTGTAAGGCTACTAGGGGATGGGGAGACAGAGACAAGAATAAAACATAAAACATTCTATCTGGGGAAAATGCCATCTAAGAATACACAAAATATATACAGAGTAAGTTTGGAGTAATTGGTGGCAGGGCAGCAGCGACTGGGGGATTCTGGAAAGTCCTCGTGTAGGAGGTTGTGCCAGAGCTGAGCTTTGATGGAGACTAGGAAGAGTAAGAGGCAGTGGTGAAGAGAATGTGCATTCCAGGCGTGGGGGCTGCCTGTGGAAAGGTGTGGAGAGAGGAGACAGAATGCCATGCATGGGGGAAAAGCCACAGGATCTGGCCTGGAGAGTCATGTGTAACAAGCCTGACTTTGGAAGTGATCTCCTTCTGTCTTTGAAGAACAACCCAGACCAGGAGGTAAATGTAGAGGCCGCTGGAACCTTGCATGTGCCCTGCCCCCTCCGCGTGCATCTCCTCCTCACCACGTGCTTGGGATGCTCCAAAGACTTCAGGTTCTGCAGGGACTCAGGCGCGGCTTTATGGGTCCCCCCCCCCAGCCCTTGAGGAGTAGCAGCTCTGTCCCCAGAGCTTAGGGTCTCCCATGGTCCAGACCCCTTTGCACACTCTCTCTTTACTGCACTGGGCAGGAGTGTGTGGATGGAGAAGAGCAGGTAAGTGAGCCCCCATTGTCCTCCCCTGAGAACACACACACCCAGGAAGGGGCTGCCCCGTTCTCTCCCTAGGTACCATCTCAGCACCTTCTCAGCCATCTTTCTTGTGTGTTTTTTCACCAGCTGATGTTTCAATTACTGGTACCACAAAGGAAGTATGTGGATAGAGAGAGGGAGGCTGGGGCTTGAGGGTGATATGTGGGTGGGTATACTTGCCTGTGGTCTTTCTGTTCAGTGCTTCAGTGCTACACCCACCATAATCTTCTACACCCACAACCCCAACAGTCTGATTCCAAAGAATCAGACTTTTGGGGTTGTGGGTGTAGAGGATTATGAAGAGAAACACCAGGAGGGGCACCCCGTCCATGTTGTTGAAGGACACATGTTGTATGTGTGTTAGAGTCTTTGACTTGACCCTGCCTGCCGTGGGCCCTTTACCCCGGCTGGGGCTCTCATTCTCCTGAATGTTAAAGCAGAAAGAAAACTGGATTAATTTGGAATCAAAAGACCAAGTTAAAATCCTGCCTCCAGTGCCCACTACTCACAGGAACTTCACATCTGCAAAATGAGAAAGTTGGAATAACTGTCCTCCTTGGAGGGTCCCTCCAGCTCTGAATCTGTGCTCTTCATGAGGGCCCCAAGTGGAACTGGGATCCACCACCCCACAATGTAAGAGTCCAAGAAATGAGAAACTGCCTGCATTGGAAGATAGTTGTAGTATTATCCCTGCTATTAAAATCTCCAGGTGAAGGGCAGCTAGGTGGCGCAGTGGATAGAGCACCGGCCCTGAAGTCAGGAGGACCTGAGTTCAGATTCGGCCTCAGACCAAACACTTGACACGTACTAGCTGTGTGACCTTGGGCAAGTCACTTAACCCTGATTGCCTCACCCAAAAAAAAAAAAAAATCTCCAGGTGGAAGGAGCAGGGCAGCATGGTGGAAGACGTCATCCTAACTTGGAATCAGAGAGACCTAGGTTTGCATCTCACCCATGACAGGAATGTCAACCAGACACTTGACCTTGCCTCATCTTTAAAATGGGGTTCATGTCTGGACTGTTTCCTTCTTAGGATTGTTGTAAACCTAAAAGGCCTATCATAATTAACCAAGTATTTATCAAGCACCTACTATGTGCTGGGCATTGTACTAGGTGCTAGGGACACAAAGGTGAACACCCTTCAGGGAGTTTGCCCTTTATATCTGCCCAGTCTTGTCTGGACTCGGCAAGGTACAGAGATGCCACAGTGACCCCTGGACCCACCCACCCCCCACCCCAATGGACAGGGAAATACCTATCCACCTGGCAGTCTATAAATTAGCCCTCAATTGACAACTTAATTCTCCAGACCCCCGAATGACCTAATAATTAAGGGAATATTTCCATGAAGTCCCAAATAGCATTGAATTCTCTTTAATCAATGCTCACCTTTATTTTTAAAATCTTTTATTTTGGTTTTAACATCAAAAAAAGAATATTTACATATATACCAAAGAACAGAAGAGGGTTCTGTATAAAAATACATCTCTCTGTTATATAAATATATATATATATTTCTATTTGTGTGTGAGAGAGAGAGGGAGAGCTTGGTCTTTTTTTTTAAGTATATAATAAATCCAACATGCCACTTTCAAAAACGACCTGCTTGTCATGTTTGTTTTCTTCTAGATTTTTATTCTCCGAATTTTTTTTTAAAATTGCTTTAATGACACTTTTTTTTGGAGGGGACACTATGGCTGACTCCCTTTTGTTCCCCAGATCTCCCTCTCCCCATGAGAAAAAAAAGCACAATCCATGTAACAAATAATCACAGTCAAACTAAAGAAATCCATACGTTTGCTGTGTCTGTTTTGGGTATTGGGTTCATTACTTGTCTGTCTTGAAGTGGATAGCAGGCTTGTGCATTGATATTTTGGAATTCTTGTTTATTGTAATAGAGCTACTTTTCTTCCTAGCATGGGGTGGAGGGAGAGGGAGCTGAGGAGAAAGTTGATCTCCCTTCCTCCTTCCTGGCCAGTCAAGCCAGACTTGTAATCAGGTGGGATCCCTGGGCCTTTGTCCCCAGGGCATGTCAGCCCTTCAGCATCATAGAAACAACTAAGCTTAGTATCCATAGGGCAGACACTCATTAGTTTTGCCCTTCTTCTCATCCACACCTGAACTCGTGATGTTTGGGATTGCTTGCCCTGGGTGCAAAGATTGCTAGGTATAGCTCTGAGGCCAAGTGGTCCTTGCTGGTGTTGGCATCCGCGGGTGGCTCCTGAGAGCGCATCTGCTCCTCATTCACGTGGCCGTCCCCTCGTGTGACTCACAGATTCTCACTCTGGCTGTGTCCCGTCTCTGTTTGAGATTGGCTTGGCTGGGCTCCCCTCCGTGTGTATACACACACACACACACACACACACACACACACACACACACACACACAC
>NW_020954713.1:3056537-3077962 GCF_900497805.2 Vombatus ursinus | reverse complement strand
CACACACACACACACACACACACACACACACACACACACACACACACCTCCCCCTCGGCAGAGAGAAATAATGGTCTTGATGAGGTCTTATCTTTTTGTCACACTCCTTCCAGTGAGGGAGAGAAATTGATTTATGTCTGTGGCATCCCAGGCCTGATAGTGCTATAATTTACCGCTAACTGTGGCTTTGACACAATAGTTTTGTAACCAATACATAATGCATTTTGCTCTGCTCAGTGCAGTCCTTTCCTCCACCTTCATCGCTTTTTGAGTTAATGGACCGGGACTCCTTCAACGCATCGGGATCGACACCAGCGAGTGGGGAGCGAGCCCACTTGTGCTCCTGGGCTGGGAGTCACCTTGGAGGGAAGCCAGGCTCCTGGGAGAATCCACCTTGATTGGGCAGACAGAGCTAGGCGCTCCCTCCTTACCTTCTTTCCCACTCCCCTGCAAAGTCATGGAGTTACTGAATGTCAGACTCTGAAGGGACCCCAGAGGGCGTCTAGTCCTCCTCATACCTGAACGAAAGTCCCCCTCATTTCCCACGGTGCCAAAATCTTCCTTTCCATTTAAAGGCCAAAGTCTTCTTTTACATCTAGTCTCGGTTTCTTCTCTGTGACTGCCCGGGAATCACAGGGTCACATCAGGCAGGGTCCTGAGAGGCCCATCCTGTCCAACCCTTAATTAACCCAAACCCACGAGTGGCCACGTAGCCTTTGCTGGAAGAGCTCCCTGGGCTGCCCGTACCTTAGTTGGCCCCAGGGCTCAGTCATCCTTCCAGCCAGCCTAAGTCTAATCCTTGGACTTGTCCCTCGCTGGGGCCTCTGGGGCCAGGCAGAACTGGAGGGAAAACCCTCTCCGTGGGATGGCTGCTTCTGCCTAAGCCTCTTCTCCTGGCTGACCCTCTCTGGGTCCTGGAGCTGATCTTCATGTGTACTTGTTACCATCTCTGACGCCCTTCGCCTCAGTGACTACCTTTCCCCACCCTCGTCACCTTCCTCAGGATTCTTTCCAGTTTATCAGCGTCCTCCTGACTTGAAACGAGGCACCACAAGCCTTAGAATCCCAGATGGGAGCAGCCAGGGGTCATGCAAGGAGGATCAACCAAGTTAATGCATGGAAAGGGCTTTGCAGACCTGAAAACACCACATAAATGCTAGCTGTCGTGATGTGGTCTGATGTGGGAAGGAAGACAGCATTCAGGCAGCCAGCATTTAAGGGCCAGGCCATGGGCTAAGCATTGGGGATACAGAAAGAGGCAAAAGGCAGTCCCTGCCCTCAAGGAGCTTACAATCTAGTGGAAGAGACAATGAGGAAACAAATATGTACATATATGCTATAAATAGGAAATAATTAACAGATTACTCTGCGGGGATCAAGCCATGTGATGGCCTTATCACTGAGGACAGCCTAGACAAATGAGAAGTGGCCTCTGTCCCTCATGGGCAGTGGCTAAAGCACTGGGCCTGGAGTCAGGAAGGCCTGAGTTCAAATCTGGCCTCAGACACTTCCTAGCTGTGTGACCCTGGGTAAGTCACTTGACCTCTGTCTGCCTCAGTTTCCTCAACTGTAAAATGGGGATAACAGCACCTACGTCCCCAGGGTTATTGTGAGGATCGAATGAGATATTTATAAAGTGCTTAGTACAGGGCTAGCACATAGTAGGTGCTTGTATTAATGTTAGCATGCACATATACACACATGTATATATAAGCACAGATATAAGTGTGTGTATATATATTGCTACATGCGTGTGTGCATGCATACACTCATTTACACAGATATTCTAACACCCATTAGAAGATGGTGAATTGCCTATGTGTGACATGCCTTGAGTTCAGATGTGAAAGCAATCCCTTCACAGCCAAGGAATTCCATCACAAAAGAGGTGACTTTTGAATTAGACCATTTTGAGTTAGATCATGTAATTTAGAGCTGGAGGGAACTTAGAATTCATCTCATCCAATCCCCTAATTTTCCGGTTGAAGAAACTTAGGCCCTTTACTTATAGTGAAGTAAAGTGACTTGCCCAGGGTCTTATAGGTAGGAAGTAACAAAGCCAGAATTCAAAGGCAGTTCCTCCGACTTGAAATCCAAATGAATTTGCACTGCCTTTCCAAAGGCCAGTTAGGGTCAGGGATCCCACCTCTGCCCTTTAGCTTGGGACGACAGACAAAGCCACCAACATCCCTCTTATTTCTTTCCCAGAGCTCAGTGAATTCAACCTCCTCATTTTGTCAGTGATGAGATTGAGATCCAGAGGAGGGGAGGGACAAATGAAATAAATAGCAGAACCAGGATTTGAACCCCTACCCCCCTCACTCTAAATCCAATGCTCTTTCCATGTCCTGTCCCCTCTCAAAAGGAGATAGGTCCCTGGGGCCAGCTTCATGTCTCCCCCCATGTGGTGATCAGCAGTCTCAGTAATCTGATCCCACCCTGTCATTGAACAGATAAGTTCCAGGGAGGTGATAATCTCCCCACGGAAAAATTTCTGGAAATGAGATTTAAACCCAGGTTCTAGGATGCCAGAACCAGTACTCTTTCCCTCATCCTGGAATATCTCACTGACCCGGACAGTGGGGTCAGGAACATCCCAAACATCCCCACCGAGGAACCCCAAATTACAATGGGTTGATTTTTCTAAGGGTTTCTCTATACCTTTTTGGGAAACTATTTTCTGTTTGGTTTGCTGTGTGTACCCTGGGCCTTATTTATTTTCCCTGCTCACCTGCTGTAGTCAGGGTAATGACTTCCTCACATTTGACCCAAAGTAAAGAAAAGCCTCCTTGTCTACGAACTCTCTCTGTAAGTTGGTCAGGACATACTACTTTGCCTATCTCTTTTTTTTTGGCAAGGCATTTGGGGTTAAGTGACTTGCCCAGGGTCACACAGCTAGTAAGTGTCAAGTGTCTGGTCCGAGGTCAGATTTGAACTCAGGTCCTCCTGACTCTCGGGCCAGTGCTGTATCTACTGCGCCACCTAGCTGCCCCCTTTGCGTATCTCTTGTGCTGATGACTGGAGTTAATTGAGGTAACTGCTAAAAAGCAGTAGATGGTACCAGAACCAAGAGAGAAGGAATGGCACTGCCCTGGACAAGAGACCAGGAGAGGGAGAACCCCATACCTTGTGGTGAGGCAAAACCACGTCAGAATGGAGAGAGCCTCCCAAGAGGTAGAAACAAATGCCTAGCATCCTTAGAGAGATGGACTGTCCTTCTAGGCCAAGACCATTGAGCTGTGGCTTTCTCAGGACATGGAGCAAGGCTCTTCGTGGGGCTTCTCTGTCCAGCTCTCCTTCACACCTCATTAGTACTCTCTCCTTCAGATATACTCTGTTACTTAATCTGTACATATTTGGTATCTCCTGGAGGCCTCTCTCTTGTGGCCTCTTTGGGCACATTAAACTGTTGCTCACTCAAAGCTCTTGGTCACCCATACAGACCCATAGATCATGCAAAGCCGTCAGTCACATGAACTCACTGGTCAGTCGAACCCTTTAAGCATGGGCTGCCATCGTTCACCCCAAAGTCTTGGGTACAGGGCGTAACTGAATCATAGGGTCTTAGAATTGGCTCTGTCAGGGACCTTAAAGGTCATAAAGTCTGAACTTCTTAATTTACTGGTGGGGAAACTGAGGCTCAGGAAAGTTGTTAGCAAGTGTTTGAGGCAAGATTTGAATTTGGGTCTTCCTGACTCCATGTCTCGCACTCTGATCCACCTAGCTGCCTTGAAGAAAGCAGTGTGACCATGAAGGGACCTGAAGACAGAGAGAGGCAGTGAGGAGCGGTTGGGGAAAGGTTGCAGGGACCAATCGAAATTGGTTAGAGCTCCTTCGATCACAGAATGTCACGGCTGATGTTGGAGACCCTCTTATCTTACAGACAGAACTCAAAGGGATTGGGACTTTCCAAAGCATCGTTCATGCGGGGATGCCAATTTGGAGGAAAGCTTGCCTTCAACCTCGTACGTTAGGGAGGGAAATCCTAATTAAAGCCTTAGCCAACGGAAGTCATTTCTTCTATCGGCCTCATTCATCAAACCTCCAAATGCTTATTGGTAACACTCGTGGGCTTCCTTCCTTCCTTGGCGGAAACTGTGACCTGAGGCAAAGCCCGGGGAACCTTGAGACATTGAGCAGGGACCAGAGCCGGTCGTGCCAGGCCCCACCCTTCAGGATGTGACCAAGAGGAGTATCATCTATTTCTGTCCTTTGGCTCTGTGCCAGCCAGGTCTGCATAGACTAGGCTGAGACATAACTAGATTCATCAGAGAAGCTCCACGCTGGGAAGGACCTCAGCAGCCTTCTACAACATAGCTGACGATCAGTCACGCAGCCTTTGCTTGAGGGGCGGGGGGGGGGGGGCGGGGGCGGGGAGTGGGGGTAGCAAGACCTCCCAAGGCATCCCACAATACTTAGTTTGGCTCTTAATGATTAGAGGGATCAGGCCAACATCTGCCCCCTTTCCCCATATTTTCCCAATTCAGACCTCTAGGCCCAAGCAGAAGAAAGTTATTAGTATCATAGATTAAGAGCTCGAAAGGACATTTGAGGTCATCTAGA
Source organism: Vombatus ursinus (assembly GCF_900497805.2). NCBI lineage: Eukaryota > Metazoa > Chordata > Mammalia > Diprotodontia > Vombatidae > Vombatus > Vombatus ursinus. The sequence continues at coordinate 3,073,399 of NW_020954713.1, read as the reverse complement.
CGGTGGTTCTTAATCTGGGGGCGACAGACCCTTAATAAGCGTCCATGGATAGATTTCAGGGATTCATGACCTTGAATTTTAAAAAATTACATACTTTATTTTCACTAACCTGTCATTTAAATGGATCATTTCTTTCGATTATGAACTTTTGAAAAATAGATGTTATTCTGAGAAGGGATCTGTAGGTTTCACCAGACTCAAAGGGGTCCATGACACCTCTGATATTTCCAGGTGAGGAAGCTGAGGCCAGGGAGGTTCCGTGACTTGAGATGAAAACTTAGCTCCTTTGACTCAGCATCTGGAGTTGAGTGATGAAGGGGATGGGGGGCTTGATTTGGAGTCAAGACAACCTGGGTTCAAATCCTGCCTCAGACACTCCTTAACTGTGTGATCCTGGGCAAGTCACACAACTCTCAGTCTCAGTTTTCTCATCTGTAAAACAGGGATCATCATAACACCAGGATTTTGGAGAGGATCAAATGAGATAATATTGGTAAAGAGCTAGTCAGCTATCATCATTCCTTCCAGCGTATCTCTTCTCCATGACCAGGCTTCAAACGCTTGACGACCCATCCCCCTGGTCTTTTTTTCTTCTCCAGGCTAAACATTTTTTCTTCCTTCCATTTTCTCACATGATATAATATGGAACCCAGAACCTGAATTCAAATCCCCCACTCAGCTACTTATGTCCTGGCTGACCATGGACAAATCACTTTACTTTTATCTGGACCTCAGTTCCCTCATCTGTAAAATGAGGTATCCCTTTCCAGCTCAAAATCTTATCATTTTATGAAACTTGTTTGCTCTCCTGTGTTCTCTCTAGTATATTAATGTTCTGTCCTTAGAGGCAGTAGGTGGTTCAGTGGCTAGATGACTGAGCTTCGAGTTCAGATCTGGCCTCAGATGCTTCCTAGTTGTATGACCCTGGGCAAGTCCCTTAACTGTTGTCTGCCTTAGTTTCCCCAACTGTAAAATGGAGAATAATGTGAGGCTCAAATGAAATCTGTCTGTATCATACTCAGCAAAGGGCCTGGCACATAGTGGGTTCTTAATAAATGCTTGTTCCCTTCCCCTTCCTAGAAGGTGGCACCCAGAAGTGAACGTCGTGCCCCAGCTGGGGACTGACCAGGGTCCTGATCTGCACTGTAGCAGAGCTTTCTCTGGGAATTGAGGTCATACATGTGCCCCACCATCCATCCGTTTTTGATCTCCGCTGTTGGCAGTTGAGCCCGAGGTTGATTGTCCCGACTACTGCCAGTGTGGACTTTCTAGATCCAGTTACCTTCCTATTTCCAGGTACTTCGATAAGCATGGCATGCTTATGTTTCTAGGGAAGGACCTTATAGGATAAGAAACCCTCCATGTTTCTTGGAAAGGACTCAGAGAGATAGAGGCTCCCTTGTGTTTCCAAGGAAGGATGTGGAAGACCCAGTCTCTTTTTTTGAGGGAAGGCCCAGACATCCCTGTGTTTCCAAAGAAAGGACTCCAAAGGCCCTGACAACTTTGTGTTTCCAGGGAAGGAATCAGAAGACCTGAATATTCTTGTGTTTTTGGAAGACCCAAATAGTCTTGTCTTTCTGTGCAAAGACCCTGAAGGCCTAGACACCCTGAAGTTTTTAAAGGATGGTTGATAAGGCTCAGACATCCTAGTGTCTCCAAGGGAGGATTCAGAAGGCTCTGACATCCTCTTGTCTCCAGGGGAGGGTTCAGAAGGCTCTGACATCCTCATGTCTCTAGGAGTAGGTTCAGAAGGCTCTGACATGCTCGTGTCTCCAAGGGAGGATTCAGAAGGCTCCGACATCCTCTTGTCTCCAGGGGGAGGGTTCAGGAGACCTGGACGTTATTGTTTTCCCAGAGCAGGCCAGTGACAGGCCAGGCACAGGACAGCCAAGTGTGCTGTCTAATAAGGTTGTATAATTCTGATATAACAGCCCAGCTCTGTTGTACTATTAAAGCTTTCAAATATTAATGCTCGTTAATGGCATCGCTCAGCCATTTTATATGATTAGTTTTACGCCTCTCCTGGGCTGGCAGGAAGGGGCGTTTTTAATGAAATGTTCCCTGCTCGCCTGACCCGCCCGCCGCGTGCTCGGAGGCCGCTTTTACGAGGCAGGTTTACGGCGTCCATTACTCTGCTCCCTGAGCTGCGCCGCCGTCCTCATTGCTGCAGTAATTTCTGGAGAAGAGATAAAAATAAGTCAGAGTGTTCTCCACGGGCAGGGGAGCCCAAGCTCAGGCTCTGACCTTTACGTTGTCATACCCGGATTGATCACGGTGCCAGCAGGAGGTGGTGTCAGGCCTGCAGCGTCACCAGAGGAGGCTCAGGGAGGTTTGTCACAGATGGCCAGCAGCCCCGTGTCTTGGGGGGGGGCGGGGCAGGGAAGGAGGACATGGAGGTGATTAGAATAGTGTGATAAGCCTGAGGTAGCCCCTGAGCCCCAGACCCAAAAGAGGTCCTTGTATAACAGTGGAAACACAAATATGATAGAGAGCAGATGTACAGGGTACCTGTATATGCATGGGAAGAGCGTGTGTGTGTGTGTGTGTGTGTGTGTGTGTGTGTGAAGTATGAGTGTGGCAAAGGGTGATTGTGTGTGCATTCCTGTGTATGGAGGTTGATTGTATTAAGAATCTAGGATCTATGGGGACATCCCGTAGAGCACAGGGTCTTAACCCTTTCTTTTTTTTTTTTTTAAATCTTTTTTGTCTTAACCTTTCTTGTGTCCCTCTGGCAATCTAGTAAAGTCTTTGGAATAAAATAATGTTTTAAAATGCACAAAATAAAATAAAGAGAATTACAAAGGAAACCAATTATCTTAAAATACAGTTAATCCAAGTTAGTTGTTCCTAAGTTCTCAGGCACCAGTTAGAACTCCTTCGTGTGATGGTAAGACAGGCAGCCTGGTATAATGGATCAAGCCTCCCTCGGGTCCTCCATATGTTTAATTTCTAAATCAAGAATTTCCGACCTTTTTGTATCCTGGACCTGCTGTCTGAGGAGGCCTGTGGACCCCTTCTCACAACCATGTTTTTGTTGCTTACACTCCTAATGGAAGGAAATGCTAAATTTCAGTTAGAGCTTAGCAAGAGTAAAGATATAATTTCTTTTCCCATCCTAGTTCACAGACCCCCCTGAAGTCTTTACTCCAGGTTAAGAACCCCTGTTCTGAATAGAAGATAAAAAGCAGCATTTTTCCTCCTCAGATCGAACTTTGGGGTTTAATTAGAACCTCTCCGTGCCCATCAGAATGACCTATGACTCTTGCCCGCATCCCCAGCTGCCCCAGAGTTTAGAGCACCCTGGCTATCTATCTTGTGTCTTCTCGACCTTTTTCTACAATCTAAGTTGGTTAATGAGCTTCCTGTTTATGCACAATGTGTTATTGTGGAAAGAACACTTGCTCTGGGGTCAAAGAAATGCTTCAGACCCCACTCTGATACTCAGGACCTGCGTGAACTCATCTATAAAATGCCTCTGGACACCCTTCTCGTTCTAAACACATGATCCTATTCCAATTATTTAATTCCTTCTTTTAGTGTCTCCAGGTATTCGTTTGTTCAAAAGAGACTTTCCAACCTTTCTAGAATAACTTTGCTCAAAGAATTTTAATCCATGGAACCCTATAGCTCCTTTCTCTGAACCTTTGAAATAACTCTCCCAAAACCTGGGGTCCGGGTCAGACTCTGTCCAGCTTTCCTCTCTTTCTCTATCACAAACTTGAAGATCGAGTGGCCTCTTGTACCCAAGGTTCCCATCATCCCATTATTTTCACCACAGCAAACAAAACCTCCTTGCTGATGAGGATAAGAACAGAAGTTCCCCATGCTGATGAATCCATGATCTTTTCAAGATATGAAATTATCATTAAGGCAACTTAAGAAATTGCTAGCTACCCTACTTTTGAGAGGGGAGGAAGTGAAGAGACAGAGAAAGAGCCTGTCATTTTTAATTCAAGATATTTTGGTCATAAAAGTCCTTCTCCTGATGCCTCATTGGGGCAGGGAAGTGACTCTAGATTCTTGATACCAGTGTGGAACCTGAGCCTTGGCAGTTGGTACCACCCTAGACACAGACAGAGAGGCTTACCACCGGCAGGTTTGTCATTAAGGTGACAAATTCTTTGTCTGAAGTGACGCATGAAACTGACAAGAAGGACCCCCAGCCCTACACAATTGTCACCTGCCTTTGCAAATAGTAATGGCAACAGAATGGTAGAAAAGGAGTCAGAGGATGTGAAGGATGACTCTTTGAGACCATCTACCAGGGTTAATCAATTGTTTTTGTGCTTTGTATGAAATGAGTTTATGTACTCCAGGAGATGCTGAACCACTCCCATAGCAAGGTTCTGGCCAATGGCTGCTACATAGGAAGGATTAGAGGGGTCATGGACTGGGACCTGGAAGAACACTTTTCGAGAACATGATGTCCAATTCCTTCTTTTCACAGTTGGCGGGCAGAGGGGCCAGTGGAAAGAATGATGGATTTTGAAATCAAGGAACCAGGTTAGGGATGAATAAAGGAGTTATTTCTTCTCTTTTATTGCCTTGGGCACCCAAGGGTTACAAGAGAAACATCATTTCATGGTACATGTGATCACCATGCCTTGCAGCATTCCTGATAAGATTGGGTAAGGGACCACCACAGAGAGAGTTGTAGATTCTATTCCCCCATAGTGTTTGATATTTTTTAAGCATGGAAAAGTAGAGGACTTCTCCTGAGTGACTTCAACATGAAGACAGGCACTGGGAAGAGTGGCCAGAATTTTTAAAATTGGAGAATACAGTTTGTGATTCAGAAATGAAGGAGGCCAGAGGCTTATAGATTGTAAAGGCTGTATTGATTGGAGAGGAGGAAAGATAACCCACATTCATTAGTGGCCAGCAGCCTCAACCTCCTCCCACAGTTGCACCGAAGCTTCTTAAAGGGTAGGAACTGTTTCGTGATTGTCTCTGTCTTCTAGTCGCCTACCACCGTACCTTTCAGGTAGTGGGACTTGATAAAGCTTGGTGGAATTGAATTGAATTGAGAACCCTCACAGCTATGGTTGTTGAATGCTTTCTGGCACTGAAATTGGTGAGCACTGAATCACATCACCTGAAAAACAGGGAGGACGTTACCAACATAGCAATCGTTCAATCAAGAGGGGTCAGGATGAAGATGACGCTTGTGAGGTTGAACCTAACTGCACTCCCAACTTATTTAACCAAGCCACTGTTGCTGAATTATGGATATGAAAAATAGATAAAATGGATTTAAAAATTTTTAATGAATTAAAAAGAAGAATGGATAAAAGCACCAACATTGACTGATGGTTATCGTTTCTGGGAGAAGTTTGACTCATCTAAAACAGTTGCCTAAGTCAGCAAATGCTTGATGTTCACTCAGAGTGGAGAGACACGGCTACCAAACATTAGTTTAGAATACAAGTATCATTTGTGAAACATTATAGAGTAATGTTATAAAACACCACAAAAGGGTGGAAAATAGTGAACAGGGACTCTAAACCAGATCATATTCAGGAGCGTTTATCGGTAAAGCTGGGTGGAGGCCAACAAATAGATGTGAATTGGAACAGATCTGCCACTGTGTCAGTAGTGACCTTATATCATCAGTAACATTGAAACCATGAAATGAAGCTGGACCTGATTGAAGGGGGAGGGGGGACCATGGAAAAGGGGACACAGTTTGAAAGACACTCAAGGATTCGTTTTTTTTTTTAATTTTTTTTCTTATTTTACTTCTCTTTTCCACTTGAGTATTTTATTTACCAATTACATGTAAAGACAGTTTTCAACATTCACTAAGGATTAACTTTAAAGACCCCTTAAAGGAACATAAAAGATAATGGAACAGATTTTCTCAAAAGGCATCCAAAAAGTCATTAATATCTGTTGACCCCGTGCCTATTTTTCCCATCTCTGTTTAATAACCTTTATGAGATTTTCTTTTTAATATGGCCAATTTAGGACTTTGCTTTACTTGATAATACATACTTGTCACAGGGGATTTTGTTTTTCTTTTCTTTTTCTCTCCATTGGGGAAGGATTATTTCAGTTACTTTTAAATTTTTTTAATTGAAAAAATCAATTTAAATGAAAAGAAAAAAAAACTACTTATCAGAGTAATTCTCTTCTTCTTCTTCTTCTTCTTTTTTGTGAGGGCAATTGGGGTTAAATGACTTGCCCAGAAGCACACAGCTAGTGAGTGTTATGTGTCTGAGGCCAGATTTGAACTCAGGTCCTCCTAACTCCAGGGCCAGTGCTGTATCCACTGTACCATCTAGCTGCCCCCAGAGTAGTTCTTAATGAAAAAATTAGAAGAAGCCAAGCAGGCATTAAGGAAAACCATTTGGCCTGAATTGTGTACACTGGGAGCCCTTACCTATCACATACACCTCCTGAGAATCAGCCTCGACACGGGCAGCCAGGCTGGCAGAGCATCTTCCATAGCAGCGAGTGGTTCAGGTGAGCGATGCTGGAGGCACCCAGATTCCCTCCCAGCTATGCCAGTGGGAGATAGATTGTAGCTCCAGGTGTTTTACACAACTTTTCATTTAGCTCATAAACAAGCCACCAAAGTCCTTTCCCAGGATGATGAAAGCCCAGCCTTGACATGTTGTGAGACCTGAAAACTTGGCTGACACCCACAGGGAAGGAGAGTAGTCTCTCCTTCCTGACTGTGGCCAGCTCACATCCAGCCTGGTTCCTAGGACTGGTGCCTGAAGCTCAGGGCTGGATTCAGGTTGGTGTTTAGCACTGAAGCCTTAGTCTGGTGTCTGGGCTAGCATTCAGGGCTGAGGCCTGGGGCCTGCTGTCTGTGGTTGGCGTAGGAGGGCAGCACTGAGCCTGGTGTCTAACATCTCATTTAGCATTCATCATTGGTGTCCTGACTAGTGACTGGACCTAATATTCAGAGCTGGGGTCCAGTGGCCAAGACTGGGGGTCAGACTGGTGAGGTCATCAGCCACTAATGAATGTGGGTTATCTTTCCTCCTCTCCAAGAAGAGAAACAACATGGGGTGACAGGTAGAGAGAGGGTCAAGGTGTCAGGAAGACTGGGGTTCAGTTCTGCTCCCAACACATCCGGTGGCTGTGTCACCTTGGGCAAGTCACCTAATCTCTCGATGCCACAGGCTTCTCTCTAAGTTACAGAGAAATGCTGGCCTCCTTTGGAACAGGGAGCTTCTTCATCAAAGATTTCCTGTAACAATGAAATCGTGAATCCCATTTGAAAAAAAAAATTTTTTTTTTGAAAGAACCAATCTCACACACACACACACACACACACACACACACACACACACACACACACTACACAAAACCTTACATGCTCTTCTCTGCCCTGATGAGGTTGACAGCTTGTCATCGGTAGCCTCTGAATTCTCAGAAATATTCACCACAAAAGCTGATGCCAGGCCAGCAGGCCTCACACAGTGGGCCTCCTTCCTCTCTCCGTCTGGGGAAAACAAAAGGAGCTGACCGGGGAACTCAAAGTCTTGGGGAGAAAGGAGAGCAGACTCAGGCCCTGCCCTCTGGAAGCTTCCAGTATTAGGAAAAAACAAACCTGTGCTTTGCCTTGGGGAACTCTCCCATGTGGGGGTGGGAGGGGCAGGTTTCACGTAAAAAAAGATACCTCACAATGTTAGGCAAGATTTGGTAAGTGACTTGGAATCAGAAAAACGTGGGGTTCAAATCCTGTCTCTAAGATCTAACGAGGGGGCAGCTAGGTGGCACAGTAGACAGAGCATCGGCCCTGGAGTCAGGAGGATCTGAGTTCAAATCCAGCCTTAGACACTTGACACTTCCTAGCTTCCTAGCTGTGTGACCCTGGGAAAGTCACTTAACCCCATTGTCTAGCAAAAAAAAAAGATTTAGTGAACTGTATGACCTTAGGCAAATGACATCATCTCAGTCTGGCTCGATGGCCTCCTATAAAATGGGGCATCCTGGTTCTCCTTGATGGCATTATTGTGTTTGTATGGCCAGCATCTGCACTTGGATCTGCCTGTGTGTGTACGTGTGTGTGGCTGTATGCATGCATGTATGTTGTTTTTTCTACATAGGTGATTGTGTCTAAGTCTTCCTTAGCATATCTGTGTCTATGTGCGAAAATGTTTTCACTCTGTTTTGAAAGATAATCACTGTGATCCAGAAGAGGGTTAGCTAGCCCTGAATCCTTCCTTGTAATGCATATATACTTGTGAAATTGGGTTCATTGTGGGTACTAATGGATGTGATAACCAGAGCTTTGGGTTGAAATATGCTGGTGTGATCAGAGATGCGTACTGGGTCCTCGAGAACATCTGCTCTTAATGCTCGCCAGTGTTCACATGAGGAGTTCATGCATAAGCAAGAAATTGGCTTTTTACCCAAGGCTGTATTAGGGTCTTGGAGCCAGAGCCAGACTGGTGATCATAGTCGTTGTGGGTTGGTTGGAAAAACCTCTGCAGATTACCTCAGGGCCAGACTGAAGCAGAAACAGGCTATGGGCAAGTCAGATTTCAACTAGAACTGAAACCCAGAGATTTGCCCTTTTTGTCATAGACCCAACGTTCTCAGTGACATTAGTCAAAGTGGGAATTGACTGAAGGTGTTGGTACATGTGGGGATTAGCCAGAGTTCTCCGTTACCTTGGAGATTAGCTGGAGATGTCAGTCAGTGTGAACATTGGATGGAGATGTTGGCCAATTTTAGGACAGGAAAGAAATATCAGTTTGTGGAGATAATAGCATAGGAATTGGTTGGAAACATAGATAGATTAGTGTGAGGATTGGCTTTAGATGTTGGCAAATATGAGAATTGCCCAGAAACAGTGTAAAATCTGGGCATAGATCAGCAGTATTGGTCACTATAAGGATTACTTCCTGAGGCAGGGGCCAATGGGAGAATTAGACAGATTAGACTGGTCTATGACAGGACTGGCCAGATATAGTGATTAGTGTCAGGGTTGAATACCAAAGACATTGATTAGCACGGGAATTAATCAGACCTTGGTCATTATGGAGATTGGACATTACGGTTCCAGATAAAAATTGGCCCAATACAGTAGTCTGGGGACATTATCCAGTCAGTGGTCCTCATTCAGTGGTACTGTCCTGGGGTGTTAGAACATTCCCAGATCTGTCCCTAAATCCTTCTGCTTCCTCCAGAGAACAATCTTCTGCCAAAGCCCCTCCCCCATTGGCCTTGTGGACTGGGATCTTTCTCCTTTCCTCCCCCCACCCCCACCCCCCAGGCATGCCTGACACTGTCATAAAGGTGTACCCAGGTGGCTGTTTGAGGCTCCTCCTGAGAGATGATTAAAGCCAGATGAGTCTGAACACAGCCCCTTTTGTTAAGGAAACAAAGGCTGGTAATTGGACTCACGTGGAGGGAGGAGACACTTAGCACAGCCCAGTAACTAGAACGGTCTGTGCTCTGGTTAGGTCACTTCAGTGGTTTCTCACTGCTGGGCAGGCAGATAGATGCCTGGTTTTTCTAAGAAAGCCGGACAGACCATCTTTTACCAGCTCAGCCCAAACCCCACTGGGGAGATGCAAACCCAGGACTGATTCGCATCATTTTCACCACAGACAGGAAGTCGTTGGCAGTAATTGAGTGGGAGAAGTTCACTGAAGTCTTCAGGGGGAAAAAAAAGAAGCAAAATCCATGAGTTATTTTTATCCTTTTGCCTCTACTGCCCAGCTTGGCGGTCAGGCCCAGCCCACCCATCATCCTCAGATCTCCTTGTGTGACCTCCACAGCCTCCAGGGGCACTTTCCACAAAATAGGAGGACAGAGCAGATGTGAAAGGGTGGTCCCTACCTCTGACCTAGCCCAAAGAGGGCTCTCCTGGTTTAGGGTGGGAGACAGAGAGAATTTCCATGCCGCCTTCTATGGACCAGTGGTCAACAGTCCCTCAGCAGACCGGAGCAGGTGGCCAGGCCCCATTTATAGGTCGGTCACATTCATTGGAGCATTGACAGAGCCTCCCATGGTGTGCAGAGGGGTACTAAGTCCTAAGGAAGGGGAGAAGAGAAGCTGAGGGCTGAGGTCCAGGATGAAAGCGGATCCACCAAGGGAAAAGAGGGACTGACCACTGTCAGTAGAAGGGGTTTAAATGGAGAAAAAAAACAAGGCCTAATGCCTGGTATGGGGAAAGGGTACCAGAATTGCCCTTGGAGTCTTAGAGAGAGGGCCCACAGAGCAATGTAGTCCTTAAACCTTGGGGAAGGAGATGGATGGATGATACCTTCCACATTGGTGATGTCAGAACTGGCCAGTGATGGGTGCCCAGCTGTGAAAAAGGAAGATGGGGAGAGGCGCCATACCCAGGATCTCCAAGGCAGCCACCTCACTGCCCGCCGCCGCCGGGCGGCTGGGGCTGTGATTTGCTAGTCTCAAACCAAAATTCAATTATGCAGTGCAGGCAGGGTTTTCTGTGACACAGAGGGTTAGAAATTAATGTTAACACTGTTTCTGGTTAAGACTTTTTGTGTTGATAAATAATTCATAAGGCAGTTAGCTCTCTGAGGCTGACAACCCAAGGATGTATTAATACAGTCGACTCTGCAAAAGGTCAGCCCTGTACGGGGGAGCATGTGAGCCATCTTTTATTCATTTCCTGACACAGACTCATTAATTATTACCGTCCTGGAAGGGCTACACGGGAGGAGCGCTAATGAGAAAAAGGATATTGGGTTGGAGATCTGACACTCACTCTTTGAAACGACTTCTAAAAATCAGAACAATGCTGAGCTCTTGGCCAGGCCAGGCCGGCTCTTCCAGACAGAGACCCTGTAATGGGGACCAGATGGCGGCCGCTCTGTCCGGGTTGGTCTGGAGGGGCTCCCTGCTTGGGGGGGGGGGATTCTGGGGAAAGTTGTCTGCCCCCAGGACTGTGGATGAGGACCAGGTGCCTGGGCAGCAGGAGAGAGGCTCCTTGCTTAGATAGTTAGTTCGATGTTTCCCTGCCCCAGGGCATTCCCAGGGGTCCCCAGAGGTGGGGAGCAGGACACAGATGGCTTAGAGAGGGAAGCACGGCTGGGCCTCTCTTGTCTGCTTCCAGTGCAGCTGGCAGCGACTCCTTTGGAAAGTTAGCCGTAGATCCTGAGCTGTCCCAGAACCAGGGAAACCGTGCTAGTATTATAAGCCTCCCCAGATCCCCTGAATGAGGCTCCTCTGCCATACTTAGCACCTGGTACAAGAACCTGGTCACTCACACTGTCCTTGGCCCAATTACTTTCCTTCTCACTTAGGTTCATAAGATCGTAGACTGAAAGCTGGGAAAGATCTTAGATGTTATCCAACCCATCGCTGTAACTTTGTAGATGATGAGGATGGCATTTATAGAGCTCTTTGAGGTTTGCAGTCAGTGAGCATCTATTAAGCGCCTACTATGTGCCAGGCATCGTGCTAAGCACTGGGGATACAAAGAGATACAAAAGAGATAGAAAGACAGTCAGTCCCTACCCTCAGGGAGCTTACCATCTAATGAGAGAGACAGTAAGCAAACAAATAGATACGGTCAAGTTATACAAATGGCTTTATGTTACCTCAGTTGTGAAAACTGAGATGAAATGATTTGCCCCAGGGGTAAGGAAGAGCCAGTATTGGAAATCAGACCCCCTAACTCTAGATTGTCACCAGGCCTATGAGGAGTGAGCCTGGTCTCAACAGGCTCTTGGGCACGGGGCCTCCTGGTTCCCAGAGTTCCGCAGGGCCAAACCACAGGCTTCTGAGCTGCTGGAGGCCTCCCCTCCTCACTGTTCAATCAGTCAGTCAGTCAATGAGGAGGAACACCCGTACAAAGAAACCATCCCTTCTGGGTAATTTCCCAGAAGTCTTGCTATCATCTTTAGACTAGACCTGTGATTCCACCATGATAGGGAGCTCCACATAAGCAAAGATATGCCAATTCAGAGAACACTGCCAATAATTTAGAGTCTTCTGAGAGTTGCCCTGAGTCAGGGCGAGGTTATGGGGCTTGCCTTGAGCCAAACAGCCAAGACTTGAACCCAAGTCCTGCCTGACTCCGAGGCCAACTCTCTCTCCACTACCTCACTTATTATGGATCAGGCACTGTGCTACATGCCTCACAACAATCCAGGGAGGTCGGTGCAATTATTACTTTCATTTTACAGATGGGGAAACTGAGGCAGAGGTGAAATGGCTTGTGTCTACAAGTCGGGAAGGGGGTGCACCTCAGCCATAGACAGAGAGCCCAAAAGATGTGTTTGACACAGGATGGTTTGACACTGTGGTTTCTGGAGACCCTTGAAAACTAGCCTCCCACCCAGAGCCTCTGGAGAGTCAGAGGAGCCCCTGGGTCCTTGCCAGGGATTCTTCCGGAGGGGATAAGACAAGGTCCACATCTTCCTGGAGAGAGCTGTTCCCTGTTCTTGGATGGATGGGGCTTCCAAGTTCTCCCTGCCCAGCCCGAGCTATCACCACACAGTAGCTCTGGGAATGCTTTCAGTGGGGTGGCAGGGGATGGACCTCTGAAGGAAATAACCACGTGAGAGCCCCTCCTGCCTTGGGAACACTCTGTCTCCCTTCCGCCACGCCTTAGAGCCATGGGTCTGCAGAGGCCCATGGCCAACCAGCCTCGCTAGGGCCAGAGACTCACACTTATCCACATGTAACAAAGCACCACATTGCTGTATGTGTACCACTCACTACAGCTGTGTATAAATTTGTTTAATGGGTCTCTAACTCACCATCAGACTCATAAAGGCAGCCACTGTACAGGCTATTAGGCGGCAGTAACTTAATTGCTCGTTAATTGGGTAATTAGTGCTTTGTTTTGCTTTAAAGCCTAAACACTCATAAAAAGTGAATTAGCTGAGTAAACAAGAATGGAATTTTCATGATATGCTGTCCTAGCAATTGTGCATAATTAATCAGTCTTTGATTATGATTCCTGTCCTATCCTGGGCCACTGGGTCAAGTTAGGGATGGGAGGGAGGGAGAACGAGGGCAGTTAAGACAGGAGGGTCCTAGGAGAGTGGAGCAAAGTCCATGGGGGTTTCCTGGCTGTTGTTTTGTCAGAATTGGAGGATGGAGGCATGAGCTCCTTAGACAACATCTAGTTTAGCCCCTCATTACACAGATGAGGGAACTGACTGTGCCCACAGCCACCCAGGTGAACTCGCAGAGATGGGCCAAGAACCCAGGCCTTCGAATACAAATCCAGTGGGTTTTTGTTTTCTCTTTCTGTGCCATTCACAGCGGGTAAGACTGATAGATCTAGGGTTAAGAAGACCTGGGTTTGAATTCCTGCTGTTATTTAGTACTTATATCACCTTGGGCAAGTCATTTCATCCCCTTGGGCCTCAGTTTCTTCATCTGTAAGAAGAGGAGGGTTAGACGGCCTTTTCAAAGCCCCTCCCAGCTCCGGTGGTCTTTTGATCACATCTAATGGTGGCCCAGTGAGTAGAGCCCTAGACTTGGACTTAGGAACACTTAAGTTCAGGTGTGAGCTTGGATACTTAGTAGTTGTCACAAGTTGGACACAAGTCATTTCACCTCTGCCTCAGTTTCCCCATCTGCAAAATGAAAGTAATAATTGCACCTACCTCCCTGGATTGTTGTGAGGCATGTAGCACGGTGCCTGATACATAACAGGTCTTTAATAAATGCTTATCTATCTATCCAGCCAGCCAGCCATCTATCCATCCCGTATACAATGGAAAAGTGATGAATTTGAAATTATATGACCTGGATTCCAATTCCCCCTCTGGGGGCAGCTAGGTGGCGCAGTGGATAGAGCACCGGTCCTAGATTCGGGAGGGCCTGAGTTCAAATGCGGCCTCAGACACATAACACTCACTAGCTGTGTGACCCTGGGCAAGTTGCTTAACCCCATTGCCTAGCCAAAAAATAAAATAAAATAAAACAAATTCCCCCTCTGCCACTTAACTACCTGTGTGACAGTCACTTTACTGGGCCTCAGTTTCCTCAACTGTAAAATGAGATGGTTGAATTAGATGGCTTCTGGGGGTCTCGTGATGCTGACAGTCTATGATCTTGTGAATTTGTGACACAAGGAGACCCCAGCCCAGCTCTTCCCATGACCTCTGCTGACAACCCCTGTCCAGGGGCCCAGAGGGAAGGAGTTCTCTGCTGTCCTCACTGCCCACCCACCCCTGTCCCTGAAAACCAGCCCTTAGAGGTTTCCAGGGTCCATCTGGATCAGACGCTAAGAGGGAGAGGTATTGGATACTTGGTGGCCTAGCCCTCACTTCTCATGGGACTTGATAACTGGCCCAGGTTTAGCTTCCCCGCCACCTTTGCAGGGAGCCAGAGAAAGAGGAAGAGAACATGGATTTGGGGTCAGGGGACCAGGTTCATATCATCTCTCTGCCCCTTATTTGCCTCGGGTTAAGCCATGTAACCACTTAGGACCTCAGTTTCCTTATCTGTTAAATGAGCAGGTTAGACTAAGTGGGCATAGATTTAACACCGGAAAAGGACCTCATTGGCCATATGGCCTCCTACCAACCCCTCCCTTGACAGATGAGGAAATGGAGACCCAGGCAGGTAAAGAATTCTCACTCAGGTAGTAGTACCTGGTATAAATAAGATTAGCTTGATCTGCTGTCCTCAGACTCCAAGAGCTGCTGCAATTTTAAGCATTCTGCCTCTCACTCTTATTCCTCACAAACACAGAATGTCTCCCTATGGGCTCTCAGTTCTGGCGAGGTCATACAGTTCAGCACTGCCTGACACTACCGGTATGACCTCGGACAAGCCTCTTGATTAAGCTGCCCAGACCTCAGTTTCCTCATCTGTAAAATGAGGGAGTCAGATGCAGTCCCTCTGAGCTCTAGATCTAGGGTCTTGGAGGGGAAGGAGATGGGGCCGGGCCCTGGCTAGTGACCAGGAGGCCCAGAAATCCCTCACCCCCTTCCCCCATTTGAGGGAAGGCCTAAAATCCCTCCGTCTCAGAAGAAGAAACCCAGCAGCAGCACAAGTGAGGAAAAGCTGACGGGTGGAATTTTAAAAGTCAGTGACCCACAGGAAGCCTTCAGAGTATTATTGGATACCCAGCACAAATCGTGCCCAGGATCAGAAAGACCTGGCTCTGGAAACAGCTCCCCGCGGTGTGCTAACTGGCGGTTAAAGGAGGCATCCCAGGGAAAGAGACGTCTTTGAAAGCCTGGAGCGTGACGAGGACAGAGAAGCCCCCTGAGTGCGGCATCCAGGGCCAAGCAGGACTCTGAGGAGCACCTTAAACAGGGATTCGGTGACATTTTTAAAAGGGAATCATAGACTAAAGGAGAGTCTGCCAGAAAGGCCGAGCCTGGAATTGTACAGCTGGGACAGGTGAGGCCCAGAGATCATACAACACATCGGTGCCAGAGTCAGCTAGACTTGGAGTCTCTAGTACTGACTCCTAGGCTAGCCAGCGCCCCCATTTTACAGATGAGGAAACTGAGGCCCCCAAAGGTAGAGTAACTTGCCCAGGATTAAACTAGTAAGAGCAGAGCCAGGATTCTCTCATTCGCCCTCTTTCTCCTTTTCAACACTTGCATTGGATGGATTATAGCAAATGTTTTCTTCTCAGGGCCTCTTGACACTCTTAAAAATTATTGAGACCTCCCCAAGGGGCATTTATTTATCTGGGTTATGTCAATTGATCTTTACCATATCAGAAATTAAAATATCTTAGTATTATTATGAAGATAGTTTTGCTCTCACAGACTCCCTTAAAGGGGCTTAGGAACCCCCATGGGTCCCCAGAACACACTTCCAAGAATCGCAATTATAGGGTTATATATGTTGACATGGAAGGGATCCAACTGTTCAACAGATGAAGAAACTGAGGCCTAAGGAATACAGTGATTTGCTCAGGGTTTAACAGATAATAATCATCAGAGGTCAGATGTGAACCTAGGTCTTCTGCCTCTGGAATCAGGGACCTACCAGCTGACTGCTTGCAAGGTATAGGGAGTTCTGAGGAATACCAAAGAGCTGGATGATGGCCCTAGGGAATCTTTGGCTTTTCCCTGTAGACCTCACAAACTGATCCCAGAATTGGGAATTCTAGATTTCACACCAAGGACTTCAGCAATTAAATCCAGAATCACAAAATCAGATACATTACCAGGAACAGCAGGTGTTTACTGAGTACCTGCCCTGGTCTAGGCAGGCTGCTGTGGCGGTCTGCTCATGCAAAAGAAAGTTTTAAAATGCAAGGTGATACAAACTGGTGTGAAAATCTGGCATATAGGGATTTTTTTTAAAAAAAATCTATTTTGGTCAGTGATCGAGAAAGGAAACCAGAGAGTCAGTGTTGATGGTCTCCTGACAGTAGGGACCCACGTGCTCATCCCATGTAAAAGGCAAACATAGAGGGAGAAAATATTCTTCTGCTCATGTAAAACTTTGGCACTTATGCATTTAGGGCACTGCCTCACTTAGGCACAGGCCCCAGAATTGCACAGTATCCCTAATACATAGTCATCCAGCCTTTCTTTGCTTGAAAACTTCCAGCGATGGAGAGCCCATTATTACCTTCCCAGGCAGCCCATTGGACTTGTAGATAGCTCTTGTCTACAGGAAATGTCATCTTACATGGAGACCAAATCTGTGTCACAGTAACGTCCTGACCCCTTGTTCTAGAATCCAAATCTCTGTCTCTGCAAGATCCTGTTCCCTCCTGCCTTTGGGGGCCAAACTGTCCCCTACCCCCACCCCCCAAGTTCAATTCAGCAGTTCAGCATTTATCAAGTATCTGCTCTGTGCAGGGCACTCTGCTAGGTGTTAGAGGAGTCAAAGAGGAAAATGTAGGAGCTCCTTCCCCGACGGAGCTTCCTGGGAGGATATAATGTGGTGTGTGTGTGTGTGTGTGTGTGTGTGTGTGTGTGTGTGTGTGTGTG
>NW_020954713.1:3047644-3056527 GCF_900497805.2 Vombatus ursinus | reverse complement strand
GTGTGTGTGTGTGTGTGTGTGTGTGTGTGTGTGTGTGTGTGTGTGTGTGAAGTAATAAAGAGGAATGTCAAGGAGAGGACGTTCTCAGAAAGGCCCTTGGGGTTGGAGGTGGCACCTGAACCATGTGCCTTGAGGGAAGCTCAGGACTTGATGAAGGTGAGGAGTGTGTCCATCCCAGAGATGAGGTTTTAAAAGCACAAGGATAGGAGGTGGATTGCCACAGCCAGGGAACAGTTAGCTCACTCACCATTTTTAAAGGAATGGGAAGTATAGAGAATAATGTGGATTAATGGGAAGAACGGGCAGCTGGGTGGGACAGTGTATCAGGCCTGGAGTTCACATCCAACCTCAGACACTTACTAGCTGTGTGTCCCTGGGCAAGTCACTTAACCGTGTTTGCCTCGGTTTCCTCATCTGTAAACGAGCTGGAGAAGGAAATGGCAAACCACTCCGGTATCTTTGCCAAGAAAACCCCAAATGGGGTCACACAGAGTCAGACACAACTGAAACAACTGAACAAAAACAATGGGAATAATAGAGAATAAATTATTAATAATATAGAATAAATAATTAATAATAATATAGAATAACTAATGGGAACAATGTAGAGTAGTGTTGGACATGTGGGACCAAGCCAGGTTACACAGGGCTTTAAATGGCAGACTGAGGCATTCTCCAGGTTAAAGGTCCTTTTTTCCTTCAGATGACCTCTCTATGGCTTCATCTTCATCATTTGGTTGCCCAGCTTGTCAACATCCTTCCCGTCAGGGTATCAGGAGAAATTAAACCTTCCTGCCCTCACTTAGCTCTACTTCTAGTTGGAGGAAGAGGGTGAAGATAAGACACGTGCAAATTTAGGGGAAAATGTGGTAAGGGCAGATCAGATACAAAAATCTTGAATGAGGTTGGGTTGTTTTATGTTTTAGTTTGGTTTTTTTTAGGAGAAATAAAATCGCTTCTTCACAGTAGGAGAAAAGACAAGGAGTTAAAGAGCATTTGCACTTTTAGTTAGAAGACTTTTTAGGATTTAGAGCTGAGAGAACCTCTATTCCCACACTCCGTTTCCATTGATGGAATGGAGTCCAAAGGAGTTGAGGTGACTTATCCAAGGTTACACAGTTGGTAACACCATAGAGCCCGTATTCAAGCCTAGTTCTCTGATGCCCCCAATCTAGAGGTCGTCCCACTGTACTCAGTTGAGTAAGAAAGGAGAAACCTTCTATGTGCCCTGCCCTTCCTCCTTTGCATGTTTGTTGATAGCAGAATCCTGGGAGGAGTGACCTTGGATATGACCCCTGATTGTTTAATGTTCTTGGATTCAGAAGATGGAATTAGATTTGGTGTCAAAGGACCTGGGTTTGAATCCCAGTCTGGGTGCTTACTACCCCTCTGATCTTGAGTTAAGTCCCTTAACTTCCTTGAGACCTGCTAACCTCATCTGTAAGATGATGTAGGGCATTAGACTCGGTGACTCTATGTGATCTCTTCATCTCTGCATCTGTGATCCTATAAAGCATCCCTTCCACCCATTCACCTGGGCTTCCATATTGGTCCTCTCTGCCTGGGTCCAATGTTAGCCACATTGGTACTGACCAATTGGTATTGACAGTACCCACCTCATGGGTTCAAGTGAAATAATATTTGTAAAGCTCTTGCACAAGAGTGCTTGGCACAGAATAGGTACTACGTGAATGTTTCTTCCCCAACCCTGGCACCCACCAGTTCCCTAAAGGAGTGACATCCTATACAAACCTTAGAGCAACATAGCCAGACAGGCAGCCTTAAAGTTTCAAAAAAACAAAACAAAACCCTGAGTTCAATTACTGCACGTATTGGCTACATGACCCGGGGCATGTCACTTAACCTCTACGCAGCTCTCTAAGACAGATGGTGCTGACCTGACCTGCATTGAGAGAAAGAGTTTTCCTCACCCTGGAATTCCCTAAACCAGTGAAATCCCAATTTATCTCTATTTTTATTATCATTGGGGAGTCATTGAGATCTAAGGCAGCTCCTAGAGATAGGCTGGCCCTGTAGGCCACCCTCTCCCTAAAGCAGCTCACCTGAAGTCTGGCCCTGCAGCCCCCCAGCCTCCCCTCTCAACCCAACCCCCTGGAAAAGCAGAAGAGGAGGAGGAGGAGGTGAGAACTTGGTCTGAAAACATGCTCAGCTCTGTTTGAGTAGCGCTAATTTATATGACTTAGGTGGGCGTAAAAGGATGAGAAATGACCTTTTCAACATGACTCCAGATATAAAAACGATCTTACAATCTTATTATCATGAGAACATTTCGCCCGGTATTAAGCTCCATAAATTACCTTTTCCCCAAGCTAGTAACCCTGTGTCCCCTGGGGGCCAGTGGCAGAGGAGATGCCTGCTCCTGGCTCCTTATTTTAGCTGAATTGCTTAATTGGTGTGCGCTCTCCATCCCCGATTGAGTATTTGGAGCACAAATGAAGGTTAGAACCTTTGCGCTAGTTATCGACTGAAGGAAAATTGATTCACGCTCAAGAGTGCAGTTGGGAGAGAGGACGCGTGATTCTCCCCAGGAAGGAGGGCACTGGCTCATTTCTTGAGCCTCCCACCCCCCATCCCCAATATTTCTCGCAAAGGTCAGGCCAGCTGAGCAAAATTTGTAAAACTCTGAACCATTGTTCAGGAACCCAAGATGATGTTGCCATAGGGAGTCCTGGGAGTGAATAAATCAGAGGAGGGAGATGGGGCCACCCCCTGCGCATGCTGCTTCCTTTGTGCTGCTATACCCCCCACATACACACACACACAGTTACATGTATGTTCAAGATTTTGTGTCAGGCTCACAGATGGTACGGTATGGGAGGAGGGGTACTGAGTCACCTGGGTCCAAATCCTGAACGCTCTCAGTGACCTTCATCTCCATGGGCCTCTGTTTTCTCATTTTTAAAATAAGGGATTTGAGTTATATGACTTTGAAGGTTCTAAATCTAGAACACTGGAGTGGGAACTGGTTTTGTTTTTCTTATACCTCCCCAGTGGCACATAGTTGACACTTAATAAATGCTTGTTAATTGGTTGCATAATGCTTCATAAATAATTGGTGGTGGAAGGGAAGGAAAGAAAGAAGGAAAGGTGAAGAAAGGGAGGAAAGAAAGAAGGAAAAGAGGCAGAGCCAAGATGGCAGAGTAAAGGCAGGGATTCGCCTGAGCTCTCCCCCAAACCCCTCCAAATATCTTTGAATGATGACTCTAAACAAATTCTAGAGCAACAGAAACCACAAAAAGACAGAGTAAAACAAATTTCTAGCCCAAGTCACCTTAGAAGATTGGCAGGAAAAGTCTGTTGCGCCAGGGTGAAAGAAGAGTGCAGTCCACCACAGGCCAAGCCTGCTCAGACCAGGCCCCAGCAACCAGGAGCAGGCCTTGGGGTGACCGAATTAGTGGCCCCAGTGGTGGTTTCCAGACCCCTCAGCCCACAGGTGGTAAGGGCATCAGACAATGGGTCAGAAGGAGATTCCTTTGCCGGCACCAGGGGCAGGACTCTGTTGCGTTGCCTGTACTTGGATCTGGGTCATGGTCCTGGGTTTTAGTCCCTGTGTGAGGAGGAGCACTAGCACAGCAAAGCTTGTGGACACAGAGGAGCAGGGATCCTGGTCACAGTTCCAGGGTGGAAAAGAGTGCTTGTGGTTGCTCATAAACCAGTGCGCAATACAGGAGAGTAGTAAACACACCTCTCCCTAGATTGTACCACCTTGGGAGAGCCAAAAGCTTACAGGTCCCCAGAATTACCTCTGAAAACAGCTGCACAAAAAACCTGAAGCTTGGGACAGTGCCCCCTCCACTTGGGAAGCAGAGCCCCACTTTATTTAGCATAGAGTTAAAAGTTAAGAAATAGGCTGGAAAATGAGAAAACAACAGAAAAAATGTCATAGAAAGTTACTATGGTGGTAACGAAGATCGAAACACACTCAGAAGAAGACATCAAAGTCAAAATTCCTGCATCCAAAGCCTCAAAGAAAAGTATGAATTGGTCTCAGGCCGTGGGAAAGCTCAAAAAGGATTTTAAAAAATCAAGTAAGAGAGGTAGAAGAAAAATTGGGATGAGAAATGAGAGTGATGCAAGAAAATAATGAAAAAAGAGTCAACAGCTTGGTAAAGGATGCACAAAAAAATACTGAAGAAAATAACACCTTAAAAAACAGGCACAAAAATCCAGTGAAGAGAAGAACATCTTGAAAAGCAAGATTGACCAAATGGAAAAAGAAGCACAAAAATTCACTGAAGAGACAAATTCCTTAAAAAAGTAGAATTGGCCAAATGGAAAAGAAGGTACAAAAGCTCACTGAAGAAAATAGTTCCTTAAAAGTTAGAATTGGGTGTGTGGAAGCTAATGACTTTATGAGACATCAAGAAACAATCAAACAAAATCAAAAGAGGGAAAAAATAGAAGAAAATGTAAAATATCTCATTGGAAAAACAACTGACCCAAAAAATAGATACAGGAGAGATCATTTAAGAATTATTGGACTACCTGAACGTCACGATCAAAAAAAAGAGCGTAGACATCATCTTTCAAGAAATTGTCAAGGAAAGCGTCTCTTATATTCTAGAGCCAAAGGGTAAAATAGAAATTGAAAGAATCCACTGATCACCTCCTGAAAGAGATCCCAAAATGAAAACTCGGAGGAATATTATAGCCAAATTCCAGACCTCCCAGATCAAAGTGAAAATACTACAAGCATCCAGAAAGAAACAATTTAAATATTGTGGGTAAAAGGAGAGAGAGAGAGTGGATAAATAGGGGGGAAATAGGATGGAGGAAAATACACAGTTGGTAATTATTACTGTGAAAAAAAATGTTTACAGTGAGTTTCTCTGATAAAGATTTTATTTCTCAAACATAGAAAATGGAGTCAAATTTATAGAAATAAGAGCCATTCCTCAATTGATAAATAAAGGATATGAACAGGCAGTTTTCAGACAAAGTAATCAAAGCTATCTATAGTCATATGAAAAAAAATACTCTAAGTCACTACTGGTGATGAGAGAAATGCAAATTAGAACAACTCAGAGCTACTACCTCACACTTGTCAAATTGGTTAATATGACAGAAAAGGAAAATGACAAATGTTGGAGGGGATATGGGAAAATTAAAACACTAATGTACTATTGGTAAAGTTATATAATGGTTCAACCATTCTGAGAGTATTTTGGAACTATTTTATAGCCAAAGGGCTATGAAACCACATATACCCTTTGACCAAGCAGTACCACTACTAGGTCTGTATCCCAAAGAGGTTAAAAGAAGGAAAGAAAGAAAGAAAAGGGACCTATGTGTACAGAAATATTTATAGCAACTCTTTTAGTGGTGGCAAAGAATTGGAAAATGAGGGGATATCCATTAATTGAGGAATGACTGAACAAATTGTCGCATGTGATTGTGATGGAATACTATGGTGTTTTAAGAAATGATGAGCAGGATGCTCTCAGAAAAACATGGAAAGATTTCCATGAACTGATGCAAAGTGAAATTAGCAGAACCAGGAGAACACTGTACACAGTGACAGCAATATTGTATGATGATCTACTATGAATAACTTAGTTATTTTCAGCCATACAGTGATCCAAGACAATTCTGAAAGGTGCTGTCTATCTCAAGAGAAAGAACTGGTAGATCCTGAATGCAGATCAGAGATACTTTTTCATTACTTTCTTTATTTTTCTTGGTTTTGGCTTTTTTTCAGGGGGGAAGGGGTTTGTGTTTTCTTTCACAGAATGACTGACATGGAAATATATTTTGCATGACTACACACATATAACCTATGTCCAATTGCTTGTCTTCTCAATGGGGGGGAGAATTTGGAACTTAAAATTTGAGGAAAAAAGAATAATAAAATTGTTTTTACATGTAATTGGGAAAAAAATATTAAATAAGATTTAAAAAAGGAGAAAAGGAAGGAAAGTAGGAATGAAGGAAGAGAGGACAGGGAAAGAAGGGAGGGAGAAAGGAAAGGGAAAAATGAAGGAAGAAAAAAAGGGAAGGAGAGAAGAAAGGAAGAAGTAAGAAGGGGGGAAAGAAGAAAGGAAGGACGGACCCACTACCTCTATGTGGCCATCGATTTCCGAATGACTATCACCCCCAATTACTCAGGCTTACTTACACGCTCTCTAGTTTGGGGCCCCTTCCAGCTCTAAATCTATGATGCCAATTATTTCTAACTTTCACTTCTTTCTCAGGACTAAGTCTTATACTTTGGCGTCCCCATCCATACAAATGGCTGTCTGAGGCCTAGCATTGCCGTGGGCTGGCACATTCCCTGGTCCCTGGGCTCAGCATCTGAGCACACCTTGACGGAGCAGAATTCTGTGCTCAGGGCTTCTGATCTTTGCTTGACAAGTTGCCGGAGGGTTGGACAGGAGAGGCAGGAGCCTCTACACTAGTCACACCGTTTCCTGGCTTGAGCCTTCTTGCTTCAGACTTTACCTTCATACTGTAGATCCCCAAGGCCCCTTGTAGAGACTGTAAATTCTGGTGCTGTTTCCCATTCCCTTTACTCCCACTTAATGAGTGGCTCTGTTAGTGTACCCTGCAGGCTTGCTATATACCCCTTCTGGCTGACTGGGGCTACACAAACTCAGAAGTCCCCAAAGAGGCATCCCTGTCCCCATCTGCTCACTTCTGTCCTCTGCCTAGACCCACCTTCTTTCCTTAGCAGATATTCTCTGGCTTAGAGGTGACCTTGCTTCCTAGCAGGGTTTATCTATGTGTGGACCTCCTCAAACACATTAAAAGGGAAAGAGATTTTGGCCTAATAACTTTGCTGAACAGCTCTCCCTGTCTGAACAGCAAGGCTCAGGCAAGTTGGAGTTGGGAGGAGAGGTAACCCTCTGTGTTCGGAGCTGGTGATGTTCTCAAAGCCCTAATCCGGCCCTCCAGTGCCCAGCCCTCACCTCTCAAAATGTTCTAGATGCCCTAGCCCATGTGGCCTCCCAACACACTCCAAGTCATTGGCAGGAGCCATGAAAACCAGCTGTTGCTGGCCAGACCCTTGAACTTGTGAATTTACCTAGGGCAAGAGCTGGTGCTGTCCCCTGGGCTGACAACAATTCTGTGGGATCAAATAAAATTGCACATGGGAAGTATTTTGCAAATCTTAAAGCATTATATAAATGCTAGCTGTTCTCTTGCAGCAAACCTTCCATGTCCTGGAACGAGCACTAGATTTGGAATCAAAGGACTTGGTTCAGCTTCTTATTTGACCTTGGGAAGGTCACCACTGAGCCTCAGATCCTCACCTGTAAAATGGAGAGGATTGGACTCAGTTGCCTCTTTCAACTCTTCAGTCAGTGGTCTTATGATCATGTGATCCAGATGTTATCTTTGCCTAGTTCATGGGGGGGGCAGGCTTTAATTACTACTGAACAGTAGATTCTGATCTGATGGGATCTGTTTGTACAGACTGCTTGTTGCCTCAAGGTAGACTGGGGAGAGAAGAGAGACTGAGAACTTGTTCCCAGGGGCTTTCACCCCTGTCCGCAACAGGAACTGATGACTCGCTTCAACCACTGGCACCAACATGCCTTACTTTTATTGGGTCTCCTTTGAAACCTGCGCTCTGACCTCAGAAATATGTTCCCCTTGGGTCACAGGCTGCTTCAGCTGTGGCTCTGAAAACCCAAACATTCTTCTGCAATTTTCTTTGCCTTCAGGGCGGTGGCCTACACCTCCACACATCCTTTACAGCCCAGTGCTGGCAGAGCCTAGGGTAGGGAGGGCCCAAAGAAGCTATGACTTGATGACAGAGAGTCACCCCAGTGGGACATTCATTCCACAGTGCTCCCAGGAGTCCTAGTAAAAGGTCTCTTGGAGCCTCTGTCTCTGAAAACAAGGATGTCACTAGCGTCAGAGACACTGGCTCAAGTCCTTCTGTTTCTACCCTTCTGGCCCTTCTTGGACCCTGAACTTTGTCACCTTCCAGGGGCGGGAGAGCTGAAATATTGTACTGGGAAACTGAATCCTGAAGGGCAGGTTTTCTCTACTCATGAATTTTTCATGTCTTTGTTTGAAAAATCCCTAGCTGACCGTTGCCACTAAAGCTGAGTAATTAACACTCACCCTGTAAAAAAGGGAAGGAGGATGAGGCTTGTATTTATTGAAGCTTAATAGCTGTTTTTTTTTTCTTTTTTAATCTGGGGACTTTTGGGGGGGTGTTGGTAAATTCTTTTCATCCCGCTCCCAAAAAAATTCTGTCTTCTCCCCCAACACGAACCTCCTGACCTGTTCTCTCTAAGGTAGTGTTGGGGTATGCTCTGGGTTGGCTTTGTAAAGGACGGCGGGTAGAGGAAGACCCCAGTGAGAAAGCTTTTCACAATGGTTGCGACGGTTCAGTAAAGGCAGAGATCTGAGAAGGACAGCTGGCCTACAAGGAACAGATTGGAGGGCCCAGAGAGGTTAAGACACTTGTCCAGAGTCACGCAGGTAATGAATAGTAGAGTTGGAATTCAAACCCAGGTTGCTGACTCAAAATTTAGCATCTCTTCCCTTTTTCTGGGTCTTTTCCTTCTTCACAGCAATAGCAGCAGCAGCAGGAGGAAGAGATTAGTGTGTTTGAATCCTGGCCCTGCCACTTACTCCCTGTGTGACCTGGGACAAGTTATTTGACCTCTCTGGGTCTGTTAACCCTATTTGTAAATTGAGATGGCCTCTGAGGACCCTCCCCACTCTAGTCTGTGACCCCACCATCCTATGACCAGGCCTCTTGTTTGGAGCGGGACCTCCAGCCTCCCCTGAGGTTCATTGGGTTGGATGCCCCAGTTTTCAGAGCAAGCCAACTGTCCCTTGACCATAGGGCCCAGAGCCCTGCCCCTCGAGTTTCTACTCTGTCCTTGGCTAAGAACTGCCCCCCCC
>NW_020954713.1:2977307-3047634 GCF_900497805.2 Vombatus ursinus | reverse complement strand
GGGGGGGCAGGCCAGGCAGTTGTCAGTGTATATGAAGGTAAAAAGTCATAGCAGAAACCTGCCCAGATCCGGGTTAGAGTCAAGCTTTCACAAGAAATCTTTCTCTCCTAAGTGAGGGCATTAGTTCCCCTCTCACTTCTGCCTGGGAGGGAGACAGAGAAAGGAGCAGAAGGGGAATAAGCATTCATACAGCACCTACTATATGCCAGATACTGTGCTAAGCAGTTCACGTTATCTCATTTGATCTTCACAACAACCCCATGAAGTAGGTGCTGTTATGCTACCCATTTCATAGTTGAGGAAACTGAGGCAGGTGGAGGTGAAATGACTTGCCCAGGGTCACACAGCTGGCAAGTGTCTGAGGCCGGACTCCAGTCCAGGGCTCTACCCACTGTACCACCAGCTACTTCTTTAAAAAGAGCTGCTGGGGGCAGCTCGGTGGCACAGTGGATGGAGCACCGGCCCTGAGTTCAAATCCAGCCTCAGACACATAATACTTACTAGTTGTGTGACCCCGGGCAAGTCACTTAACCCCATTGCCTAGCCAAAAAAAAAGTTTGGGGGCAGCTAGGTGGCGCAATGAATAGAGCTCTATCCTTGGAGTCAGGAGGACCTGAGTTCAAATCCAACCTCAGACACTTAACACTTACTAGCTGTGTGACCCTGGGCAAGTCACTTAACCGATCACCTTACCAAAAAGAAAAAAAAAAAGCTGATGCATATGGGGGGAGTAGGGGGATCAGTGTTCAGCAGCCCCCCTGATGGGAGGCCTCCCCTTTCTGAGACATATCTATCTTTGCTCTGAAAGGATCTCCCTCCCCATAGGAAATGAAAGGTCCAGGTCCCAGGGTCTCCTGCTGTAGCAGGGGTCTCTCCCTGCACATCCCCTCAGGGGCACTTTTGTCCCTGCCAGGATCCTGTCCTTTTTTCCAGCACGTCATGCCCCCACTATGTAAATGTATGCCACCACCACCCAACTCCCAAATAGTGATGTACACCCTCAGTGCACCATGGAGATCTGTGTGTCCCCCACCCTAGGGTCCTTCCCCTCTCCATAGGAGGGGAACCTTCATGTCCCCCCATCCCCAACAGGGACCCTCTCTACACAGTAGGAATTTATGCCCCTTCCATAAAAGGGGTCTATATCCCTCACCTTCCTCTAGCAAACATCCATTCCTGTACCCCCAAATAATTTAGATCCTTGCTTCCGCAGCAGATGTCTGTCCCAGCATATGCAGTGAGTGCCTTTCCTTCCCAGGGTGCTCTTTTCACCTTTGTATGGGGGGGCTGCATCCTGTGCTCCCCCTGCATCCTATTTCCCTCCACAATGCGATCCTTTCGTGAAGGGATCTGGCCCCTCCATACATGAGGGGTTTAGGAAAGAGGAGGGCTTGATCATTTCCCCTTCCACAGCCACAGCTGTACCCCCTCCTGCAGGGATCTGCCCACATTTAGTGGTGGTCTCTACCTCTCCAGCAAGGGTCTTTTCCCATCGCCCTCCCACCTCTGTACCCCCACAGACAGAAGGCATCTATGCCCAGCTCTGCTGTGCTCCCCCAAGCACCCACCCCGGCAGGCATCTGTGTCATCCCCTCCCCTTCAGCAGGCCTTGAGGGTGGGCTCAGATCGGAGGGAGCGCGCCCCCCCCCCCCCCGCAATCCCTGCCATTTTGAAGGTCGTCTTGCTAGCAGCAAGACAGATGTGAGGGGCTTTTTTCTCCCCCACCTCTTACTCTGATTAATTGCCTCATTCAATTCCGACTATTGCAGTTAAACATTAATTCAGCAGGACTTAATAACGTATTCATTTATGACCCTGCCTGCTCAGGCTGACAATGATGGGCTGTTTTTGTTAATTATAGGGATCCATGAGCCCCGTCCTCTACACGCTCGCACTGACGGAAAACACAGCCCTGGCACACGCGTGGTCTTTGATGTCAGATAAATCAAACCTCCCCGAGGAGCCAGCTACAGGGCGAAATATTTCTTCCTAAATATTTTCCACCAAATGCGTCTTCCTGCCGACGCTGCCACATTGGTTTAAGAAATAATCCGGGGAGATTTGTCACAGGGCTGGGGTGGGGGGGTGTCTTGCCAAGGTTTGCCAGCAAGATTGCTCTGGTCCCCTGGTAGGACTAGAGGAGGAAACCCCTACCTCCTAGATGAGAGGAGGCCTTTGTCTCCTTCCAGCACTAATTAGAACTCTCTAATTAGAAGGTTTTCTAAGCAGGCTGGGGATTCTTGGGTGAGGGGTTCAAAGGAGGGGTTTGCTAACCAAGGACCTCTGGCCCCACCAGCCCCAAGGTAGCAGGCAAGCATCACGGCCTTGGTAGGAGTGGGAGATACCTTAGCCCCATCTCTGCCCTTATAGGGCTGGCAGTCAGGGCACCTCCCCCTCCCCAGGCTAGGGAAGTGACCTTTGGAGATGGAGTGTGTGCAGTACGCTCTGCCCACCAAGGGGCAGAGGTGGGAGTGCCCCATTGAGGGGCATATGGCCCGTTGTGTGTTGTTCTGCATTTCTCTGAGGCCAGATCACCTACCACTAAAAATGACAGCTTAATAGGGATTGTACTTTCCACCTCTCGGGTTCTGCGGCATTAATTAAGCGGGAAGCATCCGGATTGGTGGTGCCTTCCATGGCTCAGCTGGGAGGCGCTCTATTTCTGTCTCGAGATGTCTTAGCAGATGCGGGGGGAGCAAAGCACTGGCATGCATCCCCCACCCCACCCTCAGTGCTGTGTCCCCTCCTCCTCCGAGGCTTAGGCCATGTCCAGGAGCATGCAGCCCTCTTCTCTTGGCCAAGCCCAGGCTTCAGCCTGTACCTCTCAGAATCTCCACATCAAGGCAGCTAGGTGACCTCGTGGGTAGAACTAGAGTCAGGAAGGCCTGAGTTCAAAACCTGCCTCAGATACTTGCCCTGGGCAAGTCACTTAATGTTGATTTGTCTCACTTTCCTCATCTGTAAAGTAGGGATGATAATAATAGCACCCATCTTCCAGGGTTGTTTTGAGTGTCAAATGAGATCAAGTTTGGTTAGGACAGTGCCTGGTGCATGGTAGGGGTTTTGTAAATGTTTGCTTCCTTCCTTCTGCTAGGACCTAGGGCTAGGCATCTATCTCCTGTGCTTCACCTGGTGTCTTGTTAATAAGGCGGTTCAGGGGCTCTGACTTGAAATATGGTTCCCACCTTTCTGTGTTACTTCTGAGTTAAAAACCTGAGTTTCCAAGAACTAACTCCTAGATATCTCTCGTTGCTTCCACGCTGCCACGCCTAGTTCCAAGGTGCTTTGGCCTGTACAGTCCCTACAAATCATAAGACTAAATAAATATATAAAAAGAAGCAAGATAAATAATAAAAATGACCTCCCTTGGACTGGTACTGTCCTGGCAGGTTCCTGAGCACTCCCAGGTTACGTGTGACTCTTTGAGCTCTATCTCAGAAAGGAAAAAAAACTGAATTTGGAATCAAAATGACCGGATTCAAAGGCCAGCTTCACTCTTAATATTAACTGTGTGACCTTGGGAAAGTCATTTAGCCTCTGGGTCTCCATTTCCTGCAAAACAGGAAATTAGACCATTTGAACTCTTAAGATCTTTATAGGTCTAAATTGTGATTCTATTCTAGATGGGAATTTCCTAAGCAGTAATAATAGTAATAGTTATTATTAACATTTGTTGTTCAGGCATTCCTGACTTTCCGTGACCCCGTTTTCCTTCTGCAGCTCATTTTACAGATGAGGAAACTGAGGCAAACCAGAGTAAGTGACTTGCCCGGGGTCGCACAGCTAGTAAGTGTCTGAGGCTGCATTTGAACTCAGGAAGATCGTTTTTCCTGACTTGAGGACTGAACTCTTATCTACCATGCCACCTAGCTACTTTGTTGTTGTTGTTGCAAGATAAATTGTTATTGTTCAGCAAGGCAACAGAGGCCATTTACTAGACATTACTGCTGGCTTTAAAAATTAAGTACTTACCAAATTCCACATCACAAATGCACCGTCTTTCATGGATAAACAACAGATCCCTCAGTGATACAAATAAAGACCTCCCCACATTCCTGACAACTCCACCAGCCATGTGTCCTGGAGCCAGAGCATTCTCAAGGGCCAGACCATTTCCTACAGTCTCCTGGCCATAACATCAATCCATAAAAACGAAGGCATGGCATTTTGAATACTTGTTCCCACACTAGCTACTCATAATCTCTGACATGCATGGACCAAAAAGCTTTTCAGATGCAGAGACCTTGAAGAGATCAGAAGGGTGGGCCCACAGGCTGGGGTATGCGTCATCCCCATCCTTCTATCTGCTATTGCTGCTGCTGCTGTCCTCCATAGGAGGCGGTCAGTGAGCCCATCACAGAGGAACTTCCATTTCAGTGCTTTTACTCTCCTACAAAAAAAGCAGGCATTGGGTCGGCCCAAATGAACATAAAATTTAAAAGAATGGTAGGATAGTGAACTGTCCCAGGACCTTTTCTATCTTGTTGAAAAAGATAACATGATAATAGTGATTTTAAAATAGTCTTCAAGACTTGCAAAGAGCTTTTTTATACAGAGTCTCATAGAAGGAGAGCCAAAAGAGGGACATCTAGTCCAACCCGTTCGTTTACAAGCGAGGAAACTGAGGCCCATCGCAAGTGTAAGCTCAGGAAGATGTAGTATGGTCGTTGTTGAGTCCTGTCTGACTCTTCCTGACAGCATGGACTGTAGCATGCCAATACTGTCCTTTGGCTTTTCTTGGCAAAGATACTGGAGTGGTTTGCCATTTCCTTCTCCAAGTGGTTAAGTGACTTACCTAGAGTAACCTCGTTCACAAAGTGAACTATGAGGAAGGACCTGCCTGCCTGACTCCAGATCTCATATTCTTTCCCTAGTGCTTTGCTGAGCTGTGCTGTAGGACCGGACAGCTCCACTTAATCTTCTCATCATTCTGTCCATGGGAGAGTACCATAGATCATCCACTTCACTTTCTTAAGTGAAGACAGTAGCCCAAGGCCAGGGGAGTTGGTCTCCTGGTCTCAAGGTTCTTCCCCTCTCCCATCCATCCTCCTCTCCTCCGCCAAAGGGATTTTCCTAAGAAAGCCCAGTTCTTACCATATCCTGCCCGTTTTGGTAAACTCTAGTTTGCCCTGATTTTTCTCTAGGATCAAATATAAATTCCTTTGCTTGGCTTTCAAAGCCCTTCATGACTTCTCCCCAGTGTACCTTTCCAGCCTTCTTACACACTTGTTCCCTTCCCAGGCTCAAGCAGGACTTCTTGCTGTTTCAAATTGCTAACATTCCACCACCTACCTCCATGAGGTTACCCTGATTGCCTGCAATGCTTTCCCTCCTTACTTGAATCTCTTAGATCCTTTGATTCTTCAAAATGCAGCTGAGATAGCACCTTTCTTGGGCTGATTCTCATCTCATCCCTCCCTCCATACTAATGCTTCCCCCAAAAATTACCTTGAATTTCTTTCATATATAAGTTGTTTTTACTAACAAATGTACTTTTCTCTCCTGATACTATATATCATACGTAGTTTGCATTTGTTGACTGGTGGAGTTATTGATTAAGGAGAAACATATACAAAAGACTCCTC
Source organism: Vombatus ursinus (assembly GCF_900497805.2). Taxonomy (NCBI): domain Eukaryota; kingdom Metazoa; phylum Chordata; class Mammalia; order Diprotodontia; family Vombatidae; genus Vombatus; species Vombatus ursinus. Next base: position 3,042,049 of record NW_020954713.1, on the reverse strand, counting down.
ATGAAACCCCCTTCTTAGGGAAGTGGTTGTTCTGTTTTCTCTAAGTCCCCAAAGTGCAGTTCAGAGAACTAGGCTGACATCTGTCTGCTCTGGAAACGAAATTTGTTTCCAAGGGACATCCATCCCAAGAAGCAGGCCTTCTCTTTAGTATTCTGCAATGGCTTAAGAATTTGACCCAGTCTTCCCAGTCATTTGGGTTGCTCATTACCCCATTTCACAAACAAGGATTTATGGTGTAGACATTTCTGGAGTTAGGTGAATTCGGTATAACTTCAGTGACCAGACCTGAGGGGTGATCATTAATGGTTCAATGTCGAGCACCCCACAGATCTGCCCTGAGACTTCCACTCTCCAGGATTTGTATCCGCAGCTTAGATGGAGGCATAAAGGGCCTGTCCTGGGGCTATTCAGTGGATGACAGAAAAATATCTTAACAGGCTAGAACATTGAGCCAAATCTGGTAAGATGAAATTTAACAGAAAGAAATGTAAAATCCTACGTTTGGGTTAAAAATACATACGTATATACATATATATATATATATATATATATACACACACACACATATATCACAAGTGGGAGAAGATGTAGCTTTGTTGTTATTGTGTCTGACTTCTCATTAGTGATCATAGCTCACCAATACCGTCCGTGGAATTTTCTTGGCAGATACTAGAGTGATTTGCCTTTGCCTTCTCCAGTAGATTAAGACAAATGAGGTTGAGTGACTTGTCCAGGGTCACACAGCTAGTAAGTGTCTGAGACCAGATGTTAACTCAGTGTTTCCTGACTCCAGGCACAGTGCTCTATCCACTGAGCCATCTTGCTGCCTATTAGATGTACCTAGAGAACAGTGAAAAAGATATTGGGATTTTAGTGAACTCCAAATTCATTATGTGTCTAGCGTGTGACTTGGCAGCCATGATTTCTGCTTTCCCAGATTGCACTACCAAGAGAGTCTCCACTGTACTTGGCCTGGGCTAGATCATATTTGGAAGTTTATGGGGACTGCGTTTCAAGGGTATTGACCAACCAGAGAACATCAACCAGGGTGGTGAAGGAACTTTAGACCTGGTCACATGAGGACCAGAAGAAAGACCTGGGGACGTTTACGTTGAAGAAGAGGAAGATGCTCAGGGGAGGCATAATAAGTGTCTTATTATATCTGAAGGGCTGTTGAGGGAACAGGCTGTTTGATTTATCCTTCACCTCAGAGGGCAGAAAACTTGGTGGAATAAGTAGAAATTTCAGGGAAATAGATTTTGGTTTATGCTTTAAAAAAAAAAAAAAACCAGCTCACAGTGGTAGACATCCCAAGAAAATGGGCCACTTGAGGGGGTAGTGGGCTGTCCCTCACCGGAGGCTGGATGACCTCTTGTGCGGGTGTTGTGAAGTGGACTCTTGTGGAGGGGTGGCTTGAACTAGATGGCCTGTGAGACCCCTTCCAACTCTGAGAGTCTGTGTAGCAAGGGAGGCAGGAGAGGTGACCGGTGAGCCACCCCCTCTTCTGGAATCAGGGGTTGGCATCTCAGCAATTGATTGGCCTCCTTGTATTGTGGACAACTCATGGTTCATCCCTTCCTTCTTCTTAGTTGATGCCAGGCATTCTGCCGTCCACAATTAACTTATCCACAATCTCAGATGAATCCCTTGATGTGAACTCCTTCCTTGCCTTTGTTCATACATCTCTGCATCCTTATTTCTGCTGTTCTGAACTTAAGAGCTTGGGTGTAGAATTGGGAAAGATTTGAGAATGTAGAATGTCGGAGCTGGGAGGGCTCTTAGAACACAGTGTCAGAGCTTGGAGGGCCCTTAGAACACAGGATGTCAGGGCTGGGAGGGCCCTTAGGACACAGAATGTCAGGGCTGGGAGGGCCCTTAGAACACAGTGTCAGAGCTGAGAGGGCCCTTAGAACACAGGATGTCAGGGTTAGGAGGGCCCTTGGGACATAGAAGGTCAGAGCTGAGAGGGCCCTTAGAACACAGAATGTCAGGGCTGGGAGGGCCCTTAGAACACAGGATGTCAGGGTTAGGAGGGCCCTTAGAACACAGGATGTCAGAGCTGGGAGGGCCCTTAGGACACAGAAGGTCAGAGCTGGGAGGGCCCTTAGGACACAGGATGTCAGAGCTGGGAAGGCCCTTAGGATACAGAAGGTCAGAGCTGGGAGAGCCCTTAAGACATAGTAGGTCAGGGTTAAGAGGGCCCTGAGGACACAGAATGTCAGGGTTAAGAGGGCCCTGAGGACACAGAATGTCAAGGTTGGGAAGGCTTTTAGATCAACAAGTCCAAATTCTTCATTTTGCAAGTAAGGAAATCCCTCATTTTCAGGTAAGAAAAAATTTAAGACCTAGATGATGTAAGTGGTAAACCTGGGATTCAAACTCAGATCCTGACTCCCATTTTATGTCTTGGAGTTCAGCACCATCTTTTCTGCACTATGAATTGGAACCCTGGCCAGGTCTCATTTGATCTGTATGAAAGGATTGACTAAGTAAGCATTTATTAACACCCACTGTATACCGTGCACAAGGTGCTGGACAGAATCATCCGAGATCTCTTGAACAAGAAGTATCTAGCCTAGGGCAGATCCTGTTGGTAGGCTTCCCTTGAACCCAATGGGCCCCCCAGGCCAGGGACCCTTTCCCCTGCCAATCAAGAACTGCCTCCTATATCACTGATCACTAAATTGGAAATGGTGTTTTACAGCAGCAATAAAGCAATGGTACAGCGTGAGGTACGTTTTTATACAACTCTATGAACTTTGTCATTGAAAACATTATAGCCTTGAATGTGAGAGCTCGGTGGAAGGCAATATAATTTGATTACCGATATTAATCACATAGAGTACAACATATAAAACCAGTAATGCATAAGTCTGACTGGAGCCAGAGAACCCTCATGTGCATCTCAGGGAGATTTATTCTCAGTAATATAATTCATTTGACATGAAAGTATCATAATTGCAGTTGCTAGGAAGAGATTTTTTTTTCTTTTAAGGAAAAAGTGGCCCTGATTTCAAGAGTAGCATGTTCTTTGCCTGGCTCCTCTTCTGAACCCAGAAACAAAAGATTGGCTGAATTCATTGTCACGGGATTGTGGTCCTTGGGCTGGAAAGGACCTCTAAGGTCACCTAGTCAACCATCATTTCATCCATGGCAGAACAGGCCCATAGAAAGGAAGAGATTTATCAAGGTTACAAGGTAATAAGAGCCAGAGTCAGAATTGGAACCCAGGTCTTGTTACCAAATTCAGCACTGATCTTACTACATTACTTGGACCTACTTTTCGTAAACCAGCCAATCTAAGAAACTTGGTGGGAGTGTTAGAAGGCTAGGTGCTTGTGTTCCCTGTGTGTGCCCTCCGCCTCAGGTGTCCCCGTGGCATATAGTCCATTCAGAAAAGGGCAGTAAGTAGATTTAATTAGATCCAAGCTCTGATGCTTATTACCTTTGTCACTTCATCTCCCTGTGCCTTAGTTTCCTGCTCCATAAAATGGGTAGGAGTGGACTAGACTGGATTTCCTCTGAGATTTCTTCCTGCTCTGGATTTCTGATCTTATAATTCTGAGATTTGGCGGTGCTGTCTGAGATCTGTGTGTGCCTGGATGTGCGTGTATTATGTGGTTTTCTGAGGTCACCTTTTGAGCCTGTGGCACCATCACTTTAACCATAGACTCTTCCACACTTAATGGAATTGTGATTTCCCCAGTGCGAGAGCCTCCTGTGGCAGGGTGGGTCATAGCCCACACTCACCTTCTCCTCCTGGTCAGCTTTTCCCTGCTCCCACCTTCACCCTGCCTGGTAGGATTCTTTTGTCTGTTTCTTCTCATAAGTCCAGGTAGGGAGGGGAGTTAGGTCTTAATGTAGTATTTAGGCCATCCATCTTTTGTCTCCTATTCTTACTGCAACCATTATTCAGCACAAACATTTACTGAGCTCCTACTATGTGCCTGACACTGTACTAGGCACTAAAAATAGAAAGATAAAAATGAAATAGTCACTTTCTCCACTGTTAGTCAATCAGTCAGCCAATGGACCAGCATTTACTAAACACATTCTGTGTGCCTGGTACTCTGCTAGATGCTAGGACTACATTTCATCACAGATGTAGTCCTTGCCTTCAGGAAGCTTACAATCTATCAATCCATCAATAAGCATTTACTAAACTGCTACTCTGTGTAGACATAGGGCTACAGAGCTATAAATTAAACAACCCCTCCCCTCAAGGAGCTTACATTTTATACACACACACACACACACACACACACAAAATCCATACGGTATAAATACAAGGTGGTGGGGAGAGGAGGAGGCAAAGCACCAAAGGAGGGGAAGGACAGGGTAAGTCAGCCACTAGGAGCCTCCCATAACAAGTGGTTCTAAATGAGCTAAGCCTTGTGAAAAGCCAGGAATCTTCAGAGGGGGTCCCTTCCAGCCACAAGGCATGTAGCTGGAGCAGCAGGGTCACCCATGACAGGTCTCCCCCCTTTTCTAAAAACATGAACTTGATGGTGACACACTCAGCCTATCGAGTACCCTGTTTCAGAAACTATAGTAATCACATGCATATGTATATATGTAGATGTAAATTCAAGCAGGCACATCCGTGTGTATGCACACATCAGTCTTTGTTTTGGTAACCCCAGAGGCCCACGTTGTGCCTGTCACGTAGTAGGTGCCTTATAAACTTTTGTTTAATTGAACTGAAGCGTCTGCTTACATAGACATACATGTAGACTGATCTCACATGCTTGTGTGGATAGGCATTCCTGGATCCACCACACATGTACCGACACATATGACAAGCACACGCATGATCAAATACATTAATTTTGGGGGTGGTTGTGATTTTACAGTCTGTGACATTTTCAAAAGGCATTTTAGCTGCACGTCTCATCTCCCCCTCCCCATTCCCTCCCCCCCCACCCCTTTCCCAGCACGCTCTAACTGTCTCAGCTCTGACTAATATTCCGTTTTTCACTCACCAAATAATCAAGCCGTGTTTAGCTCCTTCCTAGTACAGTGTTCTCTGAATTATTGAGGGTGTTTGATGTCAGTAAGCATCTGTGACAGAGGCCTCGAGCTCTGAGCGGAGGAGAGGGAGCCGCCTCCCCCATCCTCCCCCGCCCCCCTGCAGTCTCTGCTTTACAGAGAAGAAGACAGGGCCCAGGCTACCTCTTACTGTCTTTCTAGCCCACCTAGCCTGGTCTTACCCAAGCTTGCTTCATCTGACCAGCCAGATTCACCCATATTTATACCTGTATCTCCAAGCTTCGCCCTCTGGGTTTTTCAGTCTCTCTTTATCTGTCTCCCTACCCTCACCCTTACTCATTCATTCTCTCCTTTTTCTCCTTGGTGGGGCATCCTGACCGTAAGTGAAAAGCAGCCACTGAGCTGGTTTTGACATTCCTTTGTAAACCACCACCACCACCACCTCTCATGTGCAAAGCTCTGATGAGGGCAAGGTGACTGGTCCTTTGTCTGTGCCAGTGGCCTCATTCTAGAGGTCTCACTCTTCCTTCATTAGCTTAGTAACCTTGTAGAGTTAAAGATGGGCTTCCTTCTTCCAGAGGTCATATCCTGGTAAACTTACCCAGTACAATCACACTTAACCCACTCCTACCCTTTCCTCACCTCTCATCTTTGTCAACCTTGGGTTCTTCCCTTCCTGCCACCATCTGAGGCCCAAAGATGGAGACAAACCAAAAATGTGGGCCTTGCCTTTTTCTCTCCGTTTCTTTCATGTGCAGTCCCCTCATAGCTTAATGTCTCCCACCCCTATTTCACAAACCATCAGCCTTTTGGGACAAAATTTTACCAGTCTCAACTCAACTCAGCTGGGCATGTATGATGTGCTTACTGTATGTATAATGACAAGGTGGGAGATGAAGTATTGTATACTAGGAACAGGCAGCCACACTTTTATCACCAAAGCTCTTTACTTTTTAAAACTGTATCTCTGAAAACCCCAACAGCTTTCCACACACTGTATGTGTAGTGGGGACAGATTTATCTACTCTTTATAGCCCTGGGGTTTGGGAGATCAGTCAGTTACCTCCAGTGCATGGGGAGGGGGTTATTGGGAGACATTCTCCACCACTTAAGGAAGGCCTTCTAACACTACAATGGGGGGGATTTAAAAGGCCAAGGTCTCCCACTGCATCCAGGGCCATTTCCAGTCATCCTGATCTATATCTCACCACTGGACCCAGATGGCTCCAGAGGAGAAAGTGAGGCTGGTGACTTTGCACAGCCCTCCCTCACTCAAATCCAATTAACTGGCATGGCATGGCATGACCTCCCTGATGTCATGGTCCTCTTGGAGAAAGGACACAAAACAACAGCAACAAGAGTGGGACTAACGTCCTGCTTTCTACAGAAACCTTCCTCAACTCCTCTGCATTCCAGTGCCTTCCCTCCATTATTTCCTGTTTATTCTGTCTATAGCTTGCCTTGGCTGTGTTTGTTTGCATTTTGTCTCCTCCATTAGATTGTTAAGTCTCCTTTGCATATCCCCTAGCACTTAGGCCAGTGCCTGGCATGTAATAGGCCCTTAATAAATTGGTTGATAGACTGACTTCGTGTCTTCCCCCATTAGAGTGTAAGCTCCTTGAGGGCAGGGACTGTGTTTTGCCACTTTTTGTGTACAGTGCCTGGTACATAGTAGGCACTTAATAAATGTTTACTGATGGATTGATTGAAAGGACAGAAAAAAAGTGTTTGTAAAGCAAATTTGTTCTTAGGGTGTTATACATGCCAAGAAGGAGGGACAGCCAAAGCTCTCAACTGCACAAGCCCAAGCCAGTGTCTGAAGAGTGCCGTGGGAAGAGGGATGAGCCGTGTTCTTGTGTGGCCCCAGAGGGCAGAGCCAAGAGCAGTTGGAGGATGTTAGACAGGCAGTTAGGCTGGATGGCAGTTAAACTGTCCCAGAGGAGGCTGGACTGCCTTTCGAGATAGCGGGTTCCCCCTGTTCAGAGGTCTTTAAACAAAAGCTGGATGACTGTTTTAGGAGAGTACCATCATAGAGGTGATTCTTGGTTCAGATGTGGGTTGGACTAAATGCTCTTGGTTTCCCTTCTGTCGCTGAAATTCCATAAGAGCAACCCCCTGGACTGTGACCTGTGAGCAACGGCCACATGCCTATGGCTCCATCCCCTGACCCTTGGCCCTGTGCCCAGAACCACCACTCCACCACCCCTGAGTGTTCTTCCCCAGGGCCTGGCTTCTAAACGTGGGCCTAGTGTCTCAGAGAGAAATGTGAGGACCTGGGGACTGTTCCTTTGAGACGCTTTCACTCTTTCAGCACACCTTATGGTGTGCTTTGTGCATATGACTATGGGCAGCTATGGTGGGGGTTTGCATGATCTCTGCTGTTGGAATAAACTTCTAAACAGCTGATCACCGATTGGGTTGGTTGGAGTGTTAGAGGTTGTGTCAGACCCACATGGAGGTACTGGAGTCGCAGGGACAAAAATGAAATAGCCTCTGCCCTCGAGGCACTTAAGTCTCATTGAGGAAATATAGAGGGTTAATCCTGTCCAGAAAAGGACCCAGGGACAGCCAGTAGCATCTAATCCTCTGCTACCATCACAGACCCTCACAGCTCCTTTGAGGTTTTCAGAAAGAAGGCCAGCCAGCCATTCATGCTAAAAGATATAGGTCAAATAGGCAGCCTGGTATAGTGGTTAGCAAAATGGCTTCACAGTAAAGAAAACCTGGGTTCAAGTCTCAGCTGTGATATAATCAAGGCCGCATGACAGGGCAAGTCAACAGAAATTCTCTCTCTGAGATCCTTAGTTGCAGAATTTGTCTTTTGCTTTGAGTAAAAGAGATTTTCCTTACTGGAAGTTCCCTGCACCAAAGAAATATCCAAAGTGAATAAGGTCTTTATTTGATGGGTTTTAGTGGGCATCTGGTTTTATTTGATGTGGTTTTAGTGGGCCACACACACACACAGGCCTAACTTGAGACACGCAGGAGAATAAGGGGAAGGGGCCCTGGAAGAGGAGTTTAGGGCATAAGATACGCCTGGGACACAGTCACCAGAGAGAGAGCCTCTGGAGCAGCTGGGTGAGAGCTGGGTGCTTTTGCCCGTGGGGGTATTGCTGCCTCTTTCCAGACACTCAGTGGAGGTGACCCTGTGCTGACATCCAGCTGACCTGAGGGTCTTCATGTATTTGAATGGTTGGTTCCTTATACCCACCTCTCCCACTTTCCACGGGGCAGCTCTGGTAGTCTTCCTAATAAGGTGGAGTTCCCACTGGTTCCATAACAAAGGTACCACTGCTAATTCCCAGACAGCTTACTCAGTGATACCAGGGACAATCACAGCCAATGCCACCTCTAATTAAACCTTGTCTTGGAACGCCTTGTTCAGCCACCCTCCACCCCCGCCACGTTCCCCCATCTCCCATGTTCCGGGATTTCAAAAGAAGACAAATTTGCTTTTCTCTCCCTGAACATGAGATTTCCATTAGCAATCAGGCTGCAATGGGTAGGGCAGGGTAGGAGGATCAAGGTGTGTATTTTGTGTTCCCTGAGGTAGGTGTTAACCAGAGACAGGGAGGATGTTAAAAAATGATTTAATAGGTTCATTTTAAAGGCTTTTTTTTTTTACATGAAGTTTTCTCTCTTTCTCTCATCCACAGTGTGACAGCGAGAGCGATATTGATGATAAGGTAAGATCTGAGTTCTTCCCATCCCTCCCTGCATGGATGGAAGTAAACATCCTTTCTCAGCAGCCCTCTCCTGCTGACTGCCAGCCCACTCCCAAGGCTAGAGATGGTTACTGCCGCTTCCTCGGACTCAAAGGGGTGTCCTTCCTGGGGGATTGTTGACCCTCAGTCCTCACAGGGGACATTGGCTTTTTGTTACTCTTCCTTCCCTCTTCTGGCATGAGAATGAGAGGGGGCAGGATGGGTCCTTGAATCCTTGGCAAAAGCCCCTAAAGCGAGGAGAATCTGACAAGTAAGGAACAGGAGGGTTTGGGTCCCAAATCCTTTTAATAATAAAAGGATTAGTTCTGTGAAATTTGAATTCAGTCAAAGGGCTGCACTTGAGTGCCTAGAGGGCCACAGGTGGCCTCGAGGCCTCAGGTTCTCCACCCCTAGTTTGGGATAATCTCTGGGCTTCACTTTTCTTTGTACTCTCCTCCCACACCCATACCCCCAATCCCTTCACCACAGATAATCGAGAGACCTCTGAAACATTCCAGGATCCCCAGGGGAGGGTGACGTGGCTTCTCTGTGTCAGAGAATGGATGATCCATTGAATGTTGGCAGCAGAGTGGGTTTCCACAGTGACAGCTTGATCTCATGCTCTATGAGGCTGAGAGAGAGCCAATTTCTGTGCACATAGAGAAGGCAGGAAGTGGGAGGGTGGACCGTGTGTGTCTGTGGGAAAGGATATATTTGAATATCTGCTGTGATCAGGGACAACATGGCCTTGGGACATTATCTGGGTGGATGGAACAACCAAGGATTGGTGACTTAGGGAGCTGCTGAGACCACCCTTTCCCAGAGGGGAAGTTTTCCCTTCTCTCCCTGCATAAGCCTTCTGTGCAAAATAGGTCAGTCAGTCACCAGGCATTCACCAAGCATCACTATGTGCCAGACCTTTTGCTCAGAGTACTCTTTAGAGTGCTGGGGCTCCCCTGATTTGGTGTGGCTTCTCTCAAACCTATCCCCAGGGAAGCCGGGAGCCAGGATGCAAAGGGCATAGGGGTGGGGGAAGGTAAGCCAGCCGTGACTCGGGTTGTATGTAATCTATGCCACCTTCATGGCAGACATCAAGCTTGAGTAAGGAGACTTAAAAAAGGGGAAGAAAAGGGATATAGCATTTGCTGAACCAAACCCATCTCCCCTGTCACTTCCAGGTAAGGGGAGGGGAGAGACATCCATCACAGGGTGGGGAGCAGAGCCGTGGGTGCTGACAGGCGCCAGGCAGACCACTAGCGAGTCCCCTGGATGAAGCTATAAGTGACGTGTGGCGGCATTGGGCAGACGCGCCATTAACGACATTCTAAATTACCCCGGCGCCCGGTCAAGCAGCGTTCCCACCAGACTGACGTTTGCTACATTGGGTTTGACTTCACCTTGTAGTGGAGAAATTGAAATCTGAACTACATTGATTAGCTTTCCGAGTGCACAATCAGAGGTTACCTTATGAGGAAGCAGCTTTGAGCCGGGCGGTCCCCATGGGGGAATGGGGGTGGGGAGGTGAGCAAGCCACACACACCTGCACGCTCTAGCTTTGCCAGGCCCTGTGGCAGAAGAGGGGCCTAAGAGAGCTCTTTCTCCCAGCTAATCCCAAGCCCAGCAATTCCCTGGGCTTGCCAGGTTCTTCCAGCTCCAAATCCAATGTCCTTTCCATCATTCCATTCTGCTTCTGATATGGGAGTCCTGGACTGGAAATGAGAAGTACCTGGGCTGAAAGGATGCCTCCGCCATCTGCTAACTGGTTGCCCAACGACCAGTCACCTAACCTTTCTCAGCCTCAGTTTTCTCATCTGTAAAATCAGACTTACATTACTCATAGTACCTACCTCCCAGAGATATCAAGACAAACGAGTGTGTGCAAAGTGTTGACAGAATATTAAATGTCAGTGTCACTTATTATTTCTCATCATGGCACCCTCAGTAAAGATCGTCGATCTTGGTGCAGCTGTGGGGATCCCCAGAGCACTGGCATCATCCCTATGCCCGTGCTCACTCACCCTTGGCTGTCTATGGCTAAGTACACGCATGTGGACATAGGAGTTGATCCCCTCCTGCCTGTCACTCATTTTTTTAAAGCCCAGTCCTTCCCCAGGCAGAAGCAGGCCTCCTTGGGCTCTGGCAAGCTCCCAGTCTGGAATCGAAGATGTTTACAGTGGTCTTTGAGTTGATCCCTGCACGCCCCACTTGATGAGGTGGCAGCCCCAGTCATACAGCCTTCCCCCATCCTGTGCCCACAGGAGCCTCCTCCCGAGCACACAGCCCTCAGGCCGGGGCTGGAGCTCCTTACTGTCCTATTTCCCGGCCCATGGCTGGTTTCATGCTAGCTCACGCCTGGGCTGGGTCTAGGTCTCCCCGGTCCCCCTGAGTTCTTCTGTCCTTCCCCCAAGTGCCTTTTTTTGTCTACACTCCGTGGATGGGGACAGAGATCATACAGGACTGAGTCAGGAGTTCTGAGTTCTAGTCTTAGATCTTCCAGCAACTTGGCCTGTTTTATCTTGGACAAGTCGCCTTTCTCCCTGGGGACCCTGATAGTGAAGATATTGGACTAGGTCCTAGTCACTAGTGACTTCGAGCCCGGGGGCCCTTCCAGTTCTGCTCACCCAAGACTGGCGGGCCCTGACCACGTAGAGGCCATTTCTGTCTCTTCCAGATCCTGGTTTATAATCTTTCCCATTCTGGGGGTCAAAGATTTTCTCTCTCTCTGATTTCACAGAGCTAATGAAAGGTCTAAAAAGGCAGCAGATAGGAGGGGCTATTTTTATTAGGGTTGTTTGGGGGCTTTTGTTCGGCCTTTTCGTCCCCAGCACCTGAGAATCAAGGTGTCAAAGTAGACAGAGAACTGGCCTTCAAGCCAGGAAGGTTGTGTTCAAGACTTAGCTCTGTCGTGTATAAGAGGCTCTGTGACCCCACGAAAGCCCTTTAACCTCTGAATGGACAGGCTCCCCTCTAAGGCCCTACATTGAAGGAAAAGAGCTGGCCTGAGGTGACAGGGAGTTTCCTTCCTAGACTGGCAGTATCCCAGGTCCAGTCCCATCCTCATCATTACGTACCTTACAACATAGTAAATATTTGACAAATATTTGTTGGATCGGTGACTCTGAACCCCCTGCAGCCCCCCCTCACTTCCCACCCCCTGCACACTACCCCTATTCTAGATGCGTTCAGGGTAAGAAGACTGGGGGGCCCTGCTCCGTGAGGGTTGGACTTCCCTCAGTTTCAGGCATCATTCTGTTCCCTGGCAGTTACTGTGATATGCTGTCCATGCACTATAAACATTGTTACTGAAAATATATACTTCCTTTTAATAGCAACTCCAGCATTAACAGATAAGCAATTACCGTTCATTTTCAGGAACTATAAAGTCCTCATTAATTCAAGATTTATGTAGTCGGAGCATTTAGCCCAGGAATAACACCACCGAGAATTGGTTTATACACATGTAATGACAGGGCTTACGGCTCACTTTAGCCAACATTTCCATAATAGAGGGTTGTAAACCATTGAGCCTGGCTCCTTCATTGTCTCCTTCCTACCTGGGCCATTCTTGCAGAAGCCCAGGAGCAGGGCCCAGGAGCCTGGCTGGCTCCCCAGGGGAGAGCCCCCCAAGGGGTCCAGTCCCTGGGAGCCAGCCAGCTTCTTGGCTCTGTTTATAATGGCAGTTGGAAGCTATGAGGGGGACATCCTGTGCCCTGCCCGGCCCCACAGTCATGATGACAGGTTGTCAGGCCAGGCCCTCCCCTTTCCGGGCCAGCCTCCTGGCTACTGCTCCATCTGATGGCTACTCCTGAAGAGAGAGAAAGGAGAGGGAGAGAGGGAGAAGGAGAGAGAGAGAGAAGATAGAGAGAGGAGGGGAAGAGGAGAGACAGAGGGAATTCATGGCTTTGTGATCTGATTTAATGACCTATCCCTCCCCACCCCCTCCTTGTGAGGCCACACTGCTCCCTCAGCCTCCTCAGCTTCTGCTGAAGGAGGGAGGGGAGATGACTCTGAATTGACAGGCCACAAGCAAGGGGGGAGGGGTACAGCACCAGGCCCCTCAATGAGGATGCTGCCAATCTCCATGCCTCCACCCATCCCCAGAGTGCCCTATGCTTCTTCCTGGGTGACCCCACTATTCCCCCAACCTCAGACTGTACCATTTCTACACCCAGGGAAGCCCACTTCCCTGCATGGCCTTGATCAGTCCCACCCACCACTACCTTTAGGGTCACTGCCTTTTGTATACCCGATAACAAGACCAGCTTGACCCTGTCTGGACCAACAAGCAATGAATTCCTTGGCCACCAGGTTTGCACTTTGTAAACAATAAAGGAAGGTGGCCCAAGTATTTTCTTTTTAGGAGCTTCTTCTAGAAGGTCAGTCTGTCCACAAGCGTTTATTACGTGCCAACAGTATGCTAAGGATGCAGAGAAAGGCAGAAACGAATTGTCCCTGCTCTCTGGAGGCTCCCACTCTTACAGAGAGGAGACAACGTGCAAACAACTAGGAATCAACTAGAAATACCCAGGATAAATTGGGGAGGGATAAAGTGTGTATAGTTTGAATTATTTCAAAGTAGTTTTAAAATCCATTGTCAGAATTCTGCACTTTTTGTAATAAATTCAGTTCAATTCAGCCAGCATTAGGCACTTGCTGTATGAGGCACATTACCTGATGGAGAGAGAACTGGCCTGGAGTCAGAAGTTTGGGGTTCTCCCTGCCCTGTACAAGGCATTTCGCCTCTCTCTCCTCTAAGCAATATCCCAAGACTAGACTAGAAGCAGTAAAGAAGTTACTAGCCTATGCTGATAGAGAGATTTTCCTCATCGTGGAAGGCCCCATGCCAAGGAAATCAGGGACCCAGTCCCTCTTCCTAGGTGTCAGCTTCATGGGAACTTAAGCAAAGCTGTCCCCAACCTCTCAGGGTTGCCCTTCTATGGGGCCTGGGAAGGGGGACAGTTTGATAGAGAGGAAAGTAAATAAAACATGTACAAAATAACCTTTGGGAGTGGAGCCCTAACCACTCGGGAAATCATGAACAGCCTCTCGCAGGATGTGCTGAACCTTAAAGGGAGCTAGGTAATGGTTTCTTCCTGTAAATTAGATTTTTGTTTACTAGATTTTGTAAAACCAAGGCCCACCTGTTAGGACACATGTGAGAACAGGGTTGTTGAGGTCCAGTCTGAAGCCCTATGTAACTGAGAGATCTAAGGCAGAGGCATCGCCATGCAGGAGGTCTTTGAGAGGCCAGGTGGAGGGTGGATGGCCTTTGTGGGGCCTGGCCTGAGGGGAGGGTCCCACCAGGCGAATTAGAATTGAACAGGCTGATCTGGAGGCCTCCATCTGCTTCGATGCAGTCCCTGTGCGGTTAACCTCTCCTAACCTTTGACCCTCTCTACTCCTGGCCCTCAAAGCTATCAGCCTCTTGTTAACTTCAGGTCCTGAGGCACATGGCCACCCCAGAGCGACCTCGGGCTCAATTGTCAGACCTATAAATTAGATAAATTGGAGTCTGGTGGTTTTTTTTTTTTTCACCCTGAGAGAGTCCCACAAAGGATGCCACTCAGTGAGAGCAAGAAGTTGGGAGGTAGGGGGAGAATAGCACTGTGCCCTATTTGGAGAGAGCCCACTGCTCAGCAGGGTCGGGAAGGAGTTCACTCAGAGGCAACCCCATTACCTCTGTTTTCACAAATTATTCTGGCTTATGAGGTGCTTGGCTCTGTCTTTTCTCTCCTTCTAAAGGACTGCAAGCGATGTCAGCCCTCTCTGATTCGGGCACCCTCTTCATTTGGCATCCTGAGACAAAGCCCCAGTCACTCAAGCCTAGTGGCAGCCCTGCCTTGCGGTTCTCACCGAGGCCAGGCTGGCCCCTGCCCACAGATCTCAGGGCTGCCAGACTCACGGCTCTTGACAGCATGTTGGGAAGCTCTGCTCGCCCCGTCATCTCCAATAATCAACAGCCCACCTGCCGACACTTTGACAGACTTAATGGTTTTTTATACAAAAATGGACAGACTTAATGTTTCAACTGTAGCAATCATCCGTCCTGATCTCTTTAATGAAATTAGATTAAGCGCACCTGGGAAAATGCTGAGACGGCACATTGCCTTCATCACCTCCTTTAATTTAAAACCAATTTGCGGGGAAAATACTCTGTGAAGCCCAAGGCTGCTTGGAGAGAGACAGAGGAGGAGGGCAGGGAGGGATTTCTGAAATCTGTCTGGATGGCTGCTGGCAGTGTTAATTCCTCTCCCTGCTGCGCTGTGAAATATTAACAGCCTTAAGGAACAGATCGGGGAGTTTAGAGACTCGCTGCCATGTGGCTACCCCAGCACCAACCCACCCACTGTCTTTCTTCAGCAGAGGAGAAACAAAAACAGAAATCTTCAGAGGCAGAGTCCTTCGGAGGGCTGGGAGCCCAGTGGGAACATCCTGAACTCCCTCCCCCTTGCCGTGGACGGGAACAGCTTCAGCTCTCCTAGCCGGACTACCCCCAATGGCGTCCGCCATTGTTCAGTCTCTACCAGGCTTGTTGGCTGTCCCTCCTCTGCAGAGATTGGGCAGGGGGATGGGCTCCTTCCTGGATGTCCTCCCAACCGGTTCAATTCCATATAACAAGTATTCATTAAGCACCTGCTCTCATCTAGGTGCTGGGGATGCAAAGGCAAAAAAGAAAGTCCCCTCAAAGTGCTTACGTTCTATTTTCCGGAAACAACCTGTACACAGATAAGCAAATACAAAATGTCTGTCTTCACAGACCAGTGAGCTTCAGGGTAGGAGTGAGAGTGACCACTGAGATTCATGGGTAGGGGTGAGAGTGAAGAGTCTTCCTAATAAGGGATTCAGCATCTCATCCATTGTCATAGCATTATCAAATTTTTTTAAGGCTTGCCCAAGGATTCTTAGCTCAGGATCTATGTAGCAAACCCCCACCCCAGGCCTGGGCCCATGAGTAGATTTTAGGGGGTCCATGAACTTAGATGAAAAAAAAAACTGCTTTATTTTCACCAACTTCTAACCAAAATTTAGCATTTCCTTCAATTATTTTAAAACATGATTCTGAGAAGGGGTCCATACGTGTCACCAGTCTTCCAAATTGATCCACAGGGCATGCACAGACACAGAAGGTTAAGAACCCCTGAGTCAGAAGAACTTGGAGATCACTTAACATTGCCCTCTTAAATGAAGTAGTTGATACCTTAGAGGGAGTCATCCAGAGAGGTCTCAAATGAGCCAGCGTTAGAATCAGTCAGTAAACACTGCGTGTTCTAGGCACTGGGGATACAAAGACAGAAATGAAATAGTTCCTGCCCTCAAGGAGCTTCCCTTCTATTAAGGAAAAGAACCTATTCCCAGATAGAAAATAAATGCAAAGTAATTTTGGTGGTGGAATTGCCGTTCCTGGCTGGACAGGCCAGCAGACTGTATCCTTTTGTCCATGTCTGCCCTTGCTGATCCCTCTAGCTCGTGGGTGTTTTCCAGGGTTCTGTTCCCCCTTCCCCGGCGTTGCTCCCATTTGGCCATCTCCCTTTGGATAGCTTTCGGTGCAGTCATCTTTGAAGACCGGAGGTCACTTGGGGTTGGGAATTGGGAAGTATGTGGCTACGTCCATGCTAGAGTAAGGGGCCTAGCTGGACTAGTTTGGCCATCCTGGAGCCTGGAATGTGTCTAGGGTAGGGAACTTGGGGTGTTTGTAGGAATTAAGGTTAGAGAAAGGGGTGCTTGGAACCAGCTTGTGAGGGGTCATAGATTCGCCAGCAGATTACATTCAACACGTGTTGGGCATGTGACCCAAGGCAAGGCCCTTAGCCTCTCTGTGCCCCAGACTTCTCGGTAAGACTCTTAAATTTGTAGAAGACATGCTGATCTGTATTGGAAGAGGGAATTCCCTACAGTGATGAAATCAAAAAAAAATCTAACTCTATGTATCATCTGCATTTCACGAAAGGAGAAAACTGAAGTTGTAAGAATTAAAGTAACTTGCCCAGGGCAACACTGTTAAGGAAGGAGGATTTGAATTCAGATCTTCTTGATTTCTAGATCCTAGCTGCCTCTGATAGTCTATGCTGTGAAATGGAGAGGGTACATACACAGTATTGCAGCTATTATTTCATTGACATAGCTGGAAGGATGAGTAGGGGCTGCGTAGATCAACCCCCCTCATTTTACAGAAAAGGAAACCAAGGCCCAGAAGTCAAGTTCATGGGATCTTGCTTCTAACCCTGGAAGAGACCTTAGGGGCTGTGTAGGTCTAATACTCTCATTTTACAGATAAGAAAAACCAAGGATCAGAGAGACAGCCTTTCCAAGATCACAAAGGTAGTGATCAGATTGCCCGGGTAGAATTTGAACCCGGGTCCTCTCATTCTGGAGCCTTCACTCTTTCTGTCATATAGGGTCACTTCTCAAGGTCGTGCCAAGGCAGAAGAGGGATCTGCACCTGTTGGGTCTGAGGAAGGAAGGACAGCTAATGGGTAACTGAAGGGATCTCTGGAGGCTTCATCTGGGCCTAGAAGGAAGGGAAGGGCGTCTCCTGGGGCAGCTAGGTGGCAATGGATAGAGCACCGGCCCTGGATTCAGGAGGACCTGAGTTCAGATCTGGCCTCAGACACATAACACTTACTAGCTGTGTGACTCTGGACAAGTCACTTAACCCCACTGCCTGGTCAAAAAAAAAAACAAGGGAAAGGCATCTCCACCCCTGGAGGGCAGTAATGACTCACAGGCAGGGAAGCCAGAGAGCGCTGGATATGGGCATGGAATGGACAGTGTCACAGGGTGGATGGTGGTACCATTGACAGGGCCAGGAAGAAGAGCAGAGGTGGGGGGAGGGTTAAGAATCTCAGTATTAGGGAATCTTTTCCTTTTTCCATGGCATCATAGAATTTATTTCTTTATTTTTTAATAGCTGGTAGGGCCTTTGAAGATCATCTCATTTCACAGATGAATTCAGTTTGGGATCTTTAGAGCCTGAGGTGGCCTGAACCTTCCCTCCTCTCTCCCCTCCCACCCCACCCCACTCGCCATTCTCTGAGTGCAGATTAGAAACAGCCAGTCAGAAGGGGAGGGTGGAGGGAGGGAGGGTGTCAGAGGCAGGCACATGGACTTGAAAGGTCAAATTCTGTTTTCTCTTTTGTGTGCTACAGAGGAGAGGGATGATGCCTGAGAGTCATTGTTGAAAGACTTCCATTCCAGATGTCACTTGAGGGAGGAGAGGATATTTAGACAGTTTTCTCCTTTCCCTGCTGCCTCTGAGTGAAGGAGGCCTTGTTTGCATGTTGTCTCTCCCCCCCCCCACCCCTCCTTGAGAGAAGGGACTATATTTTGCCTTTCTTTGCCTGGTGTACAGGAGGCACTTAATAAATGCTTGTTGTCTTGTGTCCTGACCAAACTCCAACCCCTCTCCTCTCTGTCTACTAACCTTTGTGCCCCCTTCGTATCCCGGGCCCTGCTCGAACCCTTAGCAAACAATTGTTGGAGGATATTGATTAGAAGTGATTTGACTGACCAAGGTGCTAACCTCCTCCCATGCCCTGTCCTCCTCCCAGGCCCTGTCCTCCTCACAGGCCCTGTCCTCCTCACCTGCTCCGTAACAGGCTGGAGACATAGAAGAAGCTTGTGAGAGTAGATTTAGAGGTCAGAGGACCTCAGTTCAAATCCTTCCTTTTATGCTTATAACCTGGGTGACTTGGGCAAGGGGTCCTCCATATCTTCCTTTGTAAAATTAAGAGGGGCCCCCTTCCAGGTCTGGCCCCATAAGCCTTTGCAGATTCTAACTGCTAAGGACTTCAGCCCCTCCCCAGACAGACGGGCAGACAGACAGACAGGCTGATAGTCCAGAAATGCCTGGCTGAGGCCAGGCAGGGAGGCTTTGTGTCAGGCCAGGCCCCTGGTGCTGTTGGCAGCCCCTGGACCCAAGGCCCACAGGGAGCCCCCCACCCAGAGCCTGGGAGGTGGCAGCTAATCTGGGAAGCCCCATAAAGAGCCCCCCGCTCTGTCCCAGGCTTGTCAGAGGATTCGTTCCGCAGCTGCAGGGGAAAGAGAGGTGTAAACTGCCAAGAACCATCTTAATGACGGCTGGAGCAGGAGCCAGATGCCAGATGGCAGCCTCCGCTGTGGCTGTGGTTGGTATTTAACTGCGTTTTTATTGGAAAAATATGGGGTGAAAAATTGTGTGGGACTCATTAGGCGGCCTGCTGCGATTGTGACCGGCCTGCCAGTCTCCTCGGGGCTTGGGGCCAAGCTGCCTTTTTCTTAAGCCTTAGCTGCAGCAGCCCCCAACCCTGGAGGGGGAACCTCCTCTTCCTTCTTTCTTCCTCTTCATCTTCTTCCTCACTTTTCTAACTTCTTCATCTTTACGCCCTCCTCTTCCTTCTTCCTCTTATTTTTCCTTTCCCTCCTCAAAGCATGATACCTTCCATTCCTCCCTTCCTTCTCCTCTCCTCTCCTCTCCTCTCTTCTTTCCTCTCCCATCCCAGCTCCAGCCAAGACAGAGGCTGATTTCATCCAAAAGCTTTAGGCTCAGTCTGTTAGAGGCCTCCTGGACCCCCCAGAAAAACCCACCTGACCAAGCCTTTCTAGGCCCAGCCCTACCCTGCCTGCATCTCTCTCCTCTGCTCCAGCCCAGCTCTAGCCTGCCTCTGCCCTGGGGCCCATTTGGCCTGGCTCTAGCCATACCAGCCTGGCCCCCAGCCCTACTTTGGCCCCACTTGGCACTACACCTCTAGTCTTCCCCTTCCCTTTCCTACTCTTCCCTCCCCTTCTCCTCTGAGCCCAAGCTACAGATGAGTTTCATTTTCCTCTTCCTGCATATAAACTAAAAATATTGAGTGTAAGGCCTTGGGAAGAGAGGCTTACTCTTTTCCCTGGTGCAAAGGCATCTAGGAAACGCCTTTGATTTCCTTCTCTCCCCAACCCCCTCCCCCCAGCCACCACCAATCGGGCAAAAAAGACCGGGAGAAAAGAGGGAGCATTCCCTGGTGGGTTTCCTGAAGCTTGAGGAGGGAGGCTGCCTGTCTATGTGCTGCTGCCCTTTTCAGAGATACAGAAGCCCAGAGTTCCCTTTCCTAGTATTTGTAGGTTGGAGGGCTGGGGGACAGGGTCAGTGGCTTCCCTGTTAGGGTAGTGAGGGGAAAGATAGGGGCGAGAAACTCTTGGCTAAATCTTTCTAAGGAGGATTTGAATACAAACTGGGATTCACTCCCGTGAGGTCCATCTTCCTCCTCCTTCCTCCTCCGTTGAGACCAACAGAATGCAAGCTCCTTGAGGGCAGACACTTCTCACATTTCTCTTTCTCTCATTGCCGTCTCCTCCATTTGCTGTCTCTGCCTCTTCCCCCTCTCCCCTTTCATATAGTATAATGCTGGAGATGACCTAAGAGGTCATCTCACCAAACCCCTTCATTTTTAGATGCAAAAAGGGGCCCAGAGAGTGTCAGAGACTTACCCAGAGAGTAAATATCAGAGATGGGCTCCCTTCCCCTCTCTGCCCTGTATATCTCTCAGCTCCATCAGCCCATATGTGGGTGAGCTAGGCCCGGTGTGGCTATCAGGGTCCAGGGCCCTGGACCCACCACCTTCCCCAGGAAGTGGCCCCACCTGTTTGTTCTTCTGGCTCCCTGTAGCAGGAAGCAGATACAGTGCTAGGGCCTGACATAGGCAGGCTTGGGAAGTTTCTGCCTTTTAGAGGTAATTTCTTTCTCTCTCTCTCTCTAGTGTGTGGGTGTGAATCACGACTGTTTCTCTGCTTGGCCCTGGAAGTGTTCAGCTCAAGCAGCCAAGTTTTCTCCCTTTGAAGGAGCTTTTCTGAGCTGTGAACTGTGTGAGCTTTCTAAAGAGCATTCATGTCTCATCCCACAGGCTGCCTTGCAGAACACACACACACACATACACACATACACACCCACCACACAGGCAGAGCCTGACTCACTGAACACACCTACACCCTGCCTACATACACAAACACATGTACACACAGCCTGACTCACTGCTCACATATTCACACTCCATCTCTACACACACACACACACACACACACACACACACACACACACAAACTACCCATCCATCCATGCGTCACCACCTGTCCCAGGGGTGACCTGCCAGGGAGTCTGGGTCCCTAGAGAGACCGCTGGAGACATTGAGATATGTGAGTGTTTCTAGAATCGTTGATGTCTTTTTCCAAAGGGAGATGAGGACAATGACCAGGGGAGCCCCAATGCCCCTTAACCTCTCCTGCTTGGAGGACCTGCCCCCTTGTTACATATCACTGAGTGATGATCTCCTCAGCCTTGGTCCTCTGTGACCTCTGGCCTCTGGCCACCAGCCTGCCGGGCAGGTCCGGACATCAGCGTTCTACTTTCATCCCCTTATCCAGTTGTGACCCCAGGCTGTGACCTCTAGGCATCTATCGTGGAGGGACAGTTGGCCTTGCAGTCTAAAGCCTCTCATCCCTTTCTCAGGGGACAGAAGGGCTTAAAATAAAATGTGCTGCTAGGTAGGGGATGGGCTGGGGTTTTTCCTCTACTCCCCTTTTTGTTCTAGAAAGGACTAGAAGAGTCTCGCAGAGGTTATTTGTTGGAGGTTACTTATCGGAACCACTATGGATCCAATCTAGGTCACCGGTCAGCACGTGGGGAGCCAGTACCAGGAGACAAGGCACTATGACCCACCTACTAACTGGGAGTCAGGAAAACTGAGGTCAGCTCAGTTGTCAGTGGTATGACCTTGATTAAATCTCTCTGGGCCTCAATTTCCTATTGTAGTAGAAAGAGGATTTGTTTTAGAGTTGGAAGATCTGGGCCAGGACCCAGCTCAGTTGGGCATCATCATACAGCGAGTGGAAGGAGGACTGGATTTGCAGTCAGATCCTGGTTTCAGATCCAAGATCCTAAGTGCCTACTATGTGACAGTCATTGTACTAAGCTAAATGACTTCTCAGGGCCCTCACAGCCCTTTTTCTGTGATCTCAATTCTAGGCTGGAACAGAATGGAAAAGCATTTATTAAGTACTTACCATGCCAAACACTGCTGAGTGCTGGGAATGCAAATATGGAATCAAGGCAGCCCTTGTTCCAGAGGAGCTCACATCCTAAGCATTTCTAGGAGGATTTCTCTGCCTAGTGGATAGAAGGATCCTAGGGGCCAACAGCAGGGCTGATGGCAAGGCCCAGAGTTAAGAAGGGGAGATCCTCATGGGATTGGGGTAAGCAGGACTTCACTGTGCGGTAGTTGGGAGACAAAATGCATGTGATGGGTGAAGAGAGAGAGCATGAGGAACCATGAATTCAAGTAGCAAGTGTTGGATAATCTACTTCTTCTCTCCTATGGACCTGCCCTTATAGCAAAGGGCCATCTTGGTAAAGGCAGAGCTAGAGAGGCCATGGAGGTCATAAGATTGCCCACTTGCTTCCAAAGAGCCCTGGATAGTTCAACTGAGATCATTCTTAGATGGTAAGGGGGCTGAACAGGTGGGCACAGGGGGACCATAGCCAAGAACAAGAATCCCCCTTTTGTCCCACCATTTGGGCCTCCTTTCCGGCCTCCTTTCCTATCGGCTTGCTTCCCCTTTCCCCCTCCCCCCCACCTCCTTCATCCTCCTACCGCTATGAAACATCAGGGGCTCCGCGTGCTGCGCCCAGCTCCGTTTGCCAACACAGCCTTAGCTGGGGCCTCTGGGGGACAGCCGATTATAGAGGAGCCCCGGAGGCCCATAGCAGCAAGAGGAGAGAGGGCTCTGCAGATGGCTTAATGGACTCATTTGTAACCACCACAAGAGCGGGGAGATGAGCTGTTGCCACGTTTTAATTTGACAGCCAGAAGCAGGGTGAGGGCCCCTTAGCTCAGCTCCTCCCCTATTGTCACTAAAATCCCCAGCCTCTTCCTCCTCCTCCACACCAACTTACTGAGGTTGGGCATGAGCTAGGGGAAGGGCAGGGGTGGGAGAAACTGGAGAGGGAATAAACAGAGTGACTGCTGTATTTGGGGAGCTCAGCCCTGACTGTTCAGGTGTGTGCTGCCACTGTCTCTCCCCCCACCCACCCCCACTTTGACCAGCAAGAGAAGAGGGAGGAAGGGAACCCAACCCCCGTCGAACCAGAGGCCTCTGTGTATGTGTCTTCAATAACAATTCCAGCACTCGGTCAGCTTTTCCTGGGCACCTACTGTGTGCAGGGTCCTTTGTTCAGTTGCCCAGGCCCAGCCAGGATCAAGCCATTGTCTTAAGGAAGCCAAATGATGGAAAGCCCACAAACTGGTCCAGCCCCTACCTATCACGTGTCAGGCACTTAGTAGGTGCTCTTGAGACAAAAGACAAAACAGTCCTTGCCCTCACAGTGCTTCCATTTTATTGGGGGAAGAAAAAACGTCCAGAAGATTAAATTCAAAATGCTTACCAAGTAACTACGTCGTCATTTTGGAGTTTGGGTGGAGGTACTGGCAGCTCAGAGAGAGGGGGTCAGGAAAGGTCTCCCTATAGCATGTAGTACCTGGGCTGAGATTTGAAGGGAGCTAGGGATTCCAAGAGGCAGAGGTGTGGAGGGGAAACATTCCAGACATCAGGAGCCCCTTGTACAAAAGCAGAGAGCTAGAGGTGGAATGTTCTGTGTGAGAAACAGCAGGAAAAGCAGTTTGGTGCTTAATGACTTAACGAGTGGAGAGGCAATATGAGATATTGTCTGAGGCTCTGGGCCTTAACATTTCTGAGCCTCAGTTACCTCATCTGTAAAATGGACTAGATGGTTACACTAGATGGCGTCTGAGATCCCTTTCAGCTTTAAATCTATGATCCTAATTGAATTGGACTGGACTCTGGTTTCCTAGGCCCCAGTTCTGCTCCAGGCTGTTGGCTGGACTCTGGGCTCTGGGCTCAAAGCTCTAGGCTCTTGGCTGGACTGGGCTGTTTCCATGTACGCTCAGACCCTGGGAGACATTAGCCAGCATAGATTGTTAGTGACAGCCGGACACTTTAATGCTCAGAGGAGAAGTTTGATTTAATAGGGACCTTGTCGTTTACCATTTGTCTGTGGGCCCCAGTGGGGTGCCCACTGGTCAACTGCTCTGTCCCCAGAGTGCTTTTTTTGTTGGTTTGTTTTGTCTTAATCCTGGCCACAGATTGTAGGGCTGTGGGGGTACCAGCCAGCAGGGGGGAGGGGAGGGGCAGGACCTGGGGCCTGCAGGCCTTTGGGTAGTTAATGGATGTCAGGTTAGTGTCTCATAAATAGGAGATGAATCCTGCGACTGTGGACAGTGCTGGTGCTGCTGTCCTGCCCTGACTCTGAGGGGGTCCACCTGTGTCATTCAGGAGGTGGGTAGAGACCGAGGCTTTGAGGTGAAGGGCAGGCTTGGCTCCCACGGGGCCTCGCTAGGCTGGTCAGGGGGAGGGAAGGGTAAACTGAGTGTGAGGCTTGGTTTCTCCTAGCTTAGAGGGAATAGGAAGGGAAACCCTAATGTGTAAACTTTATCTAGCAAAATAGACGTCTTTGGCTCAAACGCAGACATGTTGGCATAGATGCAAAAAAAAAAAAAAACATGAATTCACACATTCAAATGCCAGTCCTCACATGTAGGGTACATGCCCCGTATCCCTTGGTCCTTGTTTCTGACAGTCAGAAAGGAAAAGCCCCTGTGTTTCTTCTCTGAGGACCTTCTCCAAGATGAGAGCAACCTAATGGACAAAGGACCCCCCTTCACTACCCTGGCACCATCCTCTTCCTGTCCATACCTCCTATCCTTCAAGTCAATAAATACTTCCTGAAGGCCTCCTGTCCTCATGCCCAGCCTGAAGCATTGCTATGCTAAGGAAGAGAAGAGGGCAGATGAAGAGCCTGCCCTCAGAGAGCTTACAATCTTGAAGAGACAGAAAGGGAATAGACCCAGGGCTGTGTTTTCTGAGAGCTCTCTGTGTGGGATAACCAGAAAAGGAACAGGCCTCGCTCCTGATCTGGGAGTCTGCAGGAGACCAGGAGCAAACCCCAGGTCCTGTCCTCAAATAATGAGTGACATCACATAAGCACCATTCAGCAAGGGGTTATGGAGCAATTGGTCAGCCAGGTGCTGCACTGTGTGCTGGGTACACAGAGAAGAAACAGTCCTTCCCCTCAGGGAGCTTACATTCTGTCAGAGGAGAGGGCGTGGACACAGAAAAGTGGGTACAAACTAGAGACCTGACAATTTGTGATGCCCTGGCAGCTGCGGGGGGGGCAGGGGAGGGGTCAAGGAAAGGCCTCATAGGAGATAGAACATTAAAGGCAAGTGGAGGTGAGAAAGGAGGGCATTCTAGGTAATGCCTGGGCAAGGCCTGGAGGTGCAAGTTGGATTATGTTATGTGAGGAACACCTCTCACAACTGGGACTATGGAGGAGGAGAAGGAGATTCAGAGCAACAGCCCAGGAGTTGAACATGCTCACACCCGGAGAAGACTCCCAGGGGGCAGGAGACGATGTGGGATTACTTCATTTGTTTATCAGCTACAAATTCCAAGAAAGGAACCGGGTTTGGGGGAAGAAGATGATGAGCAAAAAGAGAAAGGCTGCTCAGGACAAAGCCGTGGGAGCCGCCTGTTAAAGAAATAAAGCAGATATGATCAGTGACATAGGAGAGCCCGGATACGGCAGCATCGCCCACCTGGAAGCCAAGAGAGGGAAGAATAGACGGAATGAGGATATGGGGTATGAGCATCGAATGCATCTCTAAGATCCAGAATCATGGATCCAGAGCTGGAAGGGGTCTTAGAGGTCACCCAGCCAAACCCTCTTTATAGAAGAAGAGAGGGCGAGGATCGAAGAAAGGCGGTTAAGAAGACACTGGCAGTAGAGCACCGACCCTGAAGTCAGGAGGACCTGAGTTCAAATCCGGCCTCAGACCAAACGCTTGACGTTTACTAGTTGTGTGACCCTGGGCAAGTCACTTAACCCCAATTGCCTTAAAAAAAAAAAAAAAAAGACACTGGTGACCTAGCCAGCCCACCTGGTTCAGTGGAAAGAATGATGGGTGTGAGACCGTAGGGTCTGAATTGATACACTGGCTCTATCACTTAGCAACAGTGTGACACTGGACAAATCACCATTTCCCCATCAGAAAATGAGGCCATTGGATTAGATGACCATTCTTACTCACGTCAGCTAAATCTAGAACATCGTTGCCTTCACTGCTGCCCCTTCCCATGGTTCAGAGGCTATAAGCAAAAATGTTTCCCACGTGTGAGGAGTGTAGAGTTGGGGTTTTCCTTCTTCCCCTCTCCTCCTGTTCACCCCTAAGCTCGAGGGACTGGCAGACGTTCCTCTCCGAACCCGTCCGTGTTAAGATTCCTCACCCTGTGGCCGCAATGAGTTAGTGTTGCCTCTCATGATAGAATCAGAAGAGTGACATTAGAAAGCCCTCAAGTCTGCCAGAGGAGCTCCTCATAGGCAGGGAGAGAGGACATGAAGCCAGCCAGACACAGAAGAATGGGGAAAGAGAGAGAATCATCAGACCTCTGAGTTAAAAGGGACCTCACGGGCCAGAAATCCTCCGGACGGCATCCCTGGCAAGGGAGCCATCCATGATCCATTTGACCTCCAGCAGAAAGGCACACACTACCTCTTGAGGCGGTCCATTCCACTTTTGGACAGCTCTCTATCAATCTGAAATCTGCCTCTCTGAATCTTCCCGCTGCCCCCAGCTCTGTCCTCCAGAGCCAAGCAGAACAAATCCTGCAGATATTTCAGGAAAGCAATCATCCTTCCCCCTTGGTCTTCTCTTTTCCAGGCTAACACCGACTCTTTTAGTCAGCCTATGGATGGCGTGGATTGCATGGTTGCCTTCTATGGGCCCATTCTTATCAGTGTCCTTTCGAGAATGTGGTGCTCAAATCTAAGTAGAGTACCCCAGGTGTGTTCTCACCAGGGTAGAGGAGAGCAAGGCATTCACGACTTCCTCACTAATAATAATTGGCATTTGTAGATTTGCATTATTTGCAAAGTTCTTTACATACACTATCTGAACTTCTCATAATAATCATGCAACAAAGTTTTTTGTTGTTGTTGAGTTATTTCAGTTATGTCCAACTCTTCACAGCCTCATTTGAAGTTTTCTTGGCAAAGGTACTAGAGTAATTACCATTTCCTTCTTCAGCTCATTTTACAGACGACGAAACTGAGGCCAATAGGGTTAAGTGATTTGCCCAGGGTCACACAGCCAGTGTCTGAAGGCACATTTGAACTCAGGAAGAGTCTTCTTGACCCCAGGCCTGGCACTCTACCCACTATGGTGCCACCTAGCTGCCTGCAACATAGGCACTATAGATATTGTTGTCTTGCTTTTACAGATAAGGAAACTGAGACTCGGATTATTTAAGTGACTTCTATTTGCCCATGGTCACAGAACTATCCTATGGAGTAGGGGTTTGAATCCATACTTTCCTGACTTGTCACATCATATTACCACTCCCCACTGCTGCCTCATTCTGCCTGTGTTTTTTCTCTACAAATGCAACCTAAGTGCATTAGACATTGTTGGCTGCCAATGTCACTCTGTTAACTAACATTGGTCTTGTCCATCAGACTCCTCCGTGACTTTTTTTTAATGTAAACTACTGTCTAATAGCCAGATATCCCCTATTCCATTCTCATGGAGTTATCTAGCAGTCCTTTTTTTTTTTTTTTTCTCTTTTTTTCTTTTCTTTTTTCTTTTTTTGCTAGGCAATGGGGTTAAGTGACTTGCCCAGGGTCACACAGCTAGTAAGTGTTATATGTCTCAGGTCAGATTTGAACTCAGGTCCTCCTGAATCCAGGGCCAGTGCTTTATTCACTGCGTCACCTTGCTGCCCCCAGCAGTCCTTTATGTTCTTATTGAAAGATGAAATTAGATAACATATCACATGCTTTACAAACTTTAATGCACTATATAAATGCCAGCTGCTGACATCGCCACCACCACTATCACCACCACCACCACTACTACTACTACTACTACTACTACTACTACTACTACTACTACTGCAAGATGATATATCCTAACAGTTTGTTAGCTACTCCTCCCACCTTCATATCATCTGCAGATTCAATTAGCTGGCCATCTCTACCATCTATCTGTACATTTACAGAATCCCTGTAACTTTCCACTGGACATCCATCCGGGTTGACAGTGATCCATTCATTATTCTGTTCATTTGGCACAGTCATTCAGCTAATTTAGAACTCACCTAACTCTCCCAGAGTGTCTCCATCTTGTACACAAAGATGCCATCAGAGACTTTGTCAAATACTTTGTTGAAATGCCCATGTACTCTACCCATATCTTTTCTTTTATCTGCCAGTCTGATAACCCTGTCATTAAAGGAAATTACCTATCCTTGATGAAGTCATGCCTGGTTCATTGTGATTGCTGCTTTACTTTCTGAGTGTTCATGAACCATCCCTTGAATGCATTTTTGAATTTTTATAAGAATCAGGGCCTGTCATTTGAAAAATAAACCCTCTTCCTTTTTTGGAAAATCAGAGTTCATGTTTGCCTATCTCCAGTCATGCAGCTCCTCTCCTATTCTCTACAGTTTTTCAGAGATCATTGATAGTACCTGAGTAGACAATTGTGAAAGTTCCTTCAGTACCCTGAGCAGCCAGGCATGGTGACTTGAAGTCATTGAAGCCAGCTAGGTACTTTTTTTCTTTTTAAACTATCTCCTCACTTAACATTACTTTTCAATTTCCTATAAACTGTTTAATCCTTCCTAGGCTGAAGAGCATTCACCTTAAAAGAGAAAACAGCAACAAAATTCATATTCTCTGAGGAATCCATTATCTTTGTCCCATCCACCAAAGCAATTGGGTAGCACTTTTTCTGATTTTCCTCTTGCTCTAAGTGTGGCTTTGAAAAAAAAAATTAAAAGCCCTTTATGTTTTCTGTAACTTTCATCATCAGATTCAGCTTATTCTGGGTTTTGGCTCTCTTGACACTATTGTTCCAGGACTGTCCCACTCTTTTGTATTCATTTTAATTTATCTGCCCTTCCTTCTATCTTCTGCATGAGCCTTTTAAAAATCTGAGTCAGAGAGTTTCCTGTGCAGTCACATCTGTCTCTCTCTGCCTTCCCCTTTTCTTCCTCATTAGAATCATGGGCTTTTGCATTATCGGTGTTGTTTTGAGAGCTTCCTATCCCTCTTGGGAGGACTTTCCCTCTAGAGTCTGAAGCCTGGGTGCCTTATCTAGCCTTTCTCCAAAATCTTTTAAATCCATTCTCCCTAAGTGTCGGATATGGTCCTACACTTACCTTTACAAACCTTCCCCTCCTAAGTTGTAACAAAACAGAGAGAAAGGAAGCAAGAAAGACAAAGAAGGGGAGACAGAGACCCAGACAGGGAGACCGAGAGACAGATACACTAAAGTTTGCAGCAATTTGGGGGAGCGGGGAGGGATGTGCGGCAGGGTTTTTTTGGGCTCTGTGCCTAGACCTACATTGGAGACATCTGCAAATTGACTGGGAAACAAAAAATGAGAGGTTATTGCCACAAGCTGGAATGTGTTGTTCCAGGTCCTAGGGAAATCAGAGCTGAAATGGATGAACAAAAACTTTGAGAGAAGCAGTGCTAAAGCTGGGGAATGTGGTGGTTGGGCCCCATCACAACCATTGTGTCTCCTCCCCTCCCCGAATAGCCCTGAGGGTCAGGACAGACTTTCATCAAAGTGTAGCCACTGTGTTTCCACCTTCCCAAAGGAGTCCTCTAACCAGATGGTCCCCTGGTCACTTCCTGAACCAGAATGATCAGGGGTCACCCCCTGAGCTGACCCCACTCCCCAGAGTCCACTCCAGTGAAAGAAAACAGCTTCTTCTGGAGTAGACCCTCCCCAGAACAACAGCAAGAGGTCAAAGAATCATGGAGCCGAACCATGAACCGTGAACCACGGCATCTAATTGGACCCACACCTACGTGGTAATCCCCTCTGCCACGTGCCATCTAGTCATTTGCCTTCTGCTTGCAAACCTCCAAGGAGGGGGAACTCACTACCACCTGAGGCAGCTCATTTGCTTGTGTTTGGAGAGTTCTGAGTCTTAGGAAACACTTACTTCCAGAATTAGAAACTTCCACCTAGAGTTTTCTGGGAGGCAAGAACACCACTGGTTCTGGGGTCAGGGGACTTGGATTCAAATCCTGGCTCTGCCACAACTACCTGTATGGACTTGGGCTTATCCCTAGGCCTCAGTTTTCTCATCTGTAAAATGAAGAGATTCAACCTTTCAGTCTACATCTATGGTCCTAAACCTAATCTCTCTTAAGAATGATAACCCTTCAGAAACTTGAAGACAGTGATGTTATTCTTTCACACACACACACACACACACCCCAAGTCTTAGCTTTTCTTCTCCAAACTAAATATCCCTTGATCCTTCAACCCCTGCTGTTTCTTGTGAATGTGGAACGTAGGGCCAGAAAAGGCTCTTCCCCTTTCCCCTCCCCCTTTCCTAAGCAGAAGAAACCTGATATGGCATCAAAGATGGTGGGGGTATACAGGGAGTAGTCTGGGGGAGGGGTGTATTTATAATTCTAGATTTTGATTATTAATCAGCAGGGAGGGGGATGTATTTATTATTCTAGATTTTGATTACTGATGAGCAGAGAAGGATTCTCCCTAGGATGCTGCCTTTGTGGCCCTGGCTAAGTCCCTTCAGCTCTCCAAACCTCAGTTTCCTTGTCTGTAAAAGGAAGAAATGACCCCTTAAGGTCCCTTCCAGCTCTTAAACAGGATCCCATGAGCAGAGGGCACATTCCTCTGTCGTCACCTTGGCTTCCTTTCCAACTGAGAAGGAAAGACTCGGGCTGGGAAGCAGATATTTCCCTCTCCCAACACAAACCTCAGTGACATCATGCTAGGATTCCCCAGCTTCAGCCTCAGCCTGGGATTTTGGCAGCTCTCAGTAGATGAGAGAGAGGGTGGCTGGGCTCCCATCTGGCCGGGCATCTGTTTTTAGGGAAGACAGGAATCCAGTCGCACTTCCTCTCCCCTCCCCCACCCCAACCTTGTGTCTCTGCTCCTCCACCCCCACCCCCCACCTTTCAATTGAGGAGAAAAGCTCAGCTTGTGTTCCATGTGCCCCCCTTGGTCACACTCCAACATCTGGTACGCACCTACCCCATTAGCACGACTCCATGGTTGGGATGGCCAGAGCTGGGACAGGATGGACTCAGATGAGCTGAGCTCATCTGCTCTGAAGGAACCGGTCTTTTCAGGCCAAGTGAGAGTAGACAGGCAAGCAAACGGAAAACATGGGGAGCTCAATTAGAGCTGAAAAATTCACTGCATCCCTCTGCAGCCTTGTTCATATATTCCTGTGCTTCCTAATTGGATAAACCTGTAACAAGCATTAGAAAAATGTTGGTTTTCTAATGAATATGCGGATCTCCCCTAGTGTTTCCAATTAGCCAGAGTCCCTAAAATGGGCCTTTTCTTTCTTGGGAGAAGGGGGTGAGTGAATCTAGTTAATTTGGGATCTCGCCTCCCAGTGCCTCCTCAGCAGCTGCTGGGTCATTATTCTGGATGAGCAGGAGAGCACTTGGGCACATGCATGCGCGAGCGCAAACACACATACACTCGCGCACACACGATTACACTAATATCAGTCATCTGGTCACTCCCACTCTCACAGTCACACATCCATACGCAATTGTGCACACAGTTTTATAGAACCACGCTCTGGTCATCTCACATACGCTGCTTAAGACATGTACGTACAGCCACACTCACCGCCTCCTATAAACTTATAACCACACACTCACAAAGTCTCATGTGCAGTCACACACCATTTCTCATACAGTTACCTTCAGAGGTATACTAAAAGCATGTTCACAAATGCCTATTCACACACATTCACAAGAGTTTACAGTCATATTTACACACTCATGGTCACACCCATCCTACTTATGCGTAGACACACAATTTCACACATTTGCAAATAGGTTTTTGTTTTTTGTTTTTGTGTTTTTTTACAAAGCCACACTCAGGCATGTTGTCACACAAATATTTGCACCCACAGTCACACATGCTTGAGACAGGAACGGAGCCATCTCTCCACAGAGAAATTCTTTTGGGGTCCTTCCCCACCCCCTAATTATTCTCCCCCATAGTCCTGGTTGGCATTGATGCCAAGGATGTTGGCTTGTGACTTAGAAAAATTCTCTCATGCCTTGTGTTAGAGTTTGTCTTGGAAATGAAAGGTCAGTGGTTTTCAAAATAGCTGAAAGGCCCCAAGCCCCTAGACCAGGTGGGTTTTTATTTGTGTTGGCTCTAGAACACATCCAACAGCTTTTTTCCTAGGGGTGGAAAAAGCCAATATCCGGTGTCCTGCAGGGTTCTCCCACCCCCCCACCCCTGGTTCTTCTCCGTCTCATGTCTGTCTGGGACATTATCACTGGTGTCCATTACTAACCTCCCATCTGCCCTCTGTCCAGCACTCCTCTGGCTTGGACTTCATAGGATGGGGGATGGGGAGGGGTAGAAACTAAACATATTGGTCTTTCTTCAAGTTGCCAAATACAACAGAAGAGAGTGTGTTCCAATGCCACAATGTTGCCAGGGTCCCTAATGGAATAGTGTAGCCGCATTCCATAACGCAATGGGGCCGGCACGGGTAGCTGGCCCATGTTACATACAATGGAACATTGTGTCGGCCTCTTGCATAGCTGAGCCAATCCAGACTGTCAGTTGATGCAGAAAGGCAGCTTCCTGGTGGAACCCCAGGCCTCCACCCGCTCCTTGTGACCCCAGAAGCCCTTGACTCGCCTCCCCTCCCCCCCTGCAGTGACCACCACCACCACTCCTTTTTGTAGTAATGACAGATGGAGTCTTAATGCTGTTTGGTGAACCGCTGTATTGATGCTATAGATGAATGTACTTCTGAGTACCACCATTAAGTCCCAAAATGGATTATATATATTTGGTTTAGAAACCTAATATTTAATATTAGTACACTCTCCAGTGGCTGGCATGATATCTCTTGATAATCTATTCCCAACCTATTTCCTTTTAGATTTCTAACCTCATTAAATCTTTCCTATTGGTTATTTTCTATTCTAAACAAAATTGAAGATGTACCATCCTCAGGTTTTAAAGAGTCTCATTTTACTCCCAAACTGGGTGGAAAACACAGAGATAAACATTCTTCTCGATGATGAATTTAAAACTGCTTTTCCCGTCAACTGCAGTTGCTAACCACATGGAGGGTTGTAGCTGCCTGAGGAAGCCACAGTCAATGATGCTTGAAATGGTGTTTGTTGTAGTGAGATCAAGCCCTCCCATGGTGGGTTGGCTCCCATTGGGAGATGGGGAAGAAAGGGGGAGTCATGGGGACAGCCTCAGCAACCCCCTTGCCATTAGTGGGTAGAGAGAAGTCTGGATAGAGGTCAGAAGACCGGGCTTTAAACCCTGTCTCAGACACTTAATAGGCAGGTAGGTGACTTAACCTCTTAGGACCTGTTTCCTCATCTTTAAAATGAGTGGGGTTGTACTAGATGGTCTAGATGTACTCTAAGGCCTCTTCCAGATCTAAGCCTATGAGCCTGTGAGTCAAGAAGACTCAAGTTTCAAATCCTGCCTTCATTAATTACTGTTACCAGCTGTGTGACCTCTGGTGATTATGGGTAAGCCTCAGTACCCTCCACCATAAAATAGTCATAATAATACCTGGCTTACCAACCCTGTAGGGTTACTGTGATATTCAAATGTGATCACATGGACAAAGGATGTGGCAGACTTTAAAGAACAGCTGGCATTGGTGGGAGTTAGTATAGATCATTTCTCTCAAATCAGAACCGTCCCATGAGGGTCTCCATCCTGGTCTAGTGACCTTTACTCTGTTTTCTCTGCTCCTGCAGACTGAAGTCTTACTATGTCCCTGTGGCCTGACCAAGAGTCAGAATGGCATGGTGCTGTCCATGGGGGAATATTGGAGAAATATTTCTCTGTCCCTGGGTTTTCTGAAATCATAATAGATCCACAAGCCTTGTGTTGGGCTGAGGGGAGAGAAGCAAAATTTAGGCCCAATAATGACAGTTTAGTAAGGGGATAAGAAAGAACCCCAAATAGCTACACCAAAATGCTCCAGTGAACCCGAGATCTCACAGATTTGGAAGTTTCCTCCAGTAATGCAGGTCTCTCCCCATCTTCCCCAGAAACTTCTGCCTATGTTCTCCTAGAACATCACCTCCTATGGGGGGTGCGAGGGTCTGCCTCGTGTTTTCCCAGACATCACAATGGTACTGGAAAGTGCTCCTCCACTTCTCACTCCTTGCCAGGTGACCAGCCCATCTTCTCCCCCTATCCTGTAGTTCCTCCTCCTTGGTTATGTGCTGCCTGCTCATACCTACCATCCCAGGCACAGCACCATTGCCCTCTGTATATTGCTCATTTGCAATTCTTCAGGGACACAGTAATATAGAAACCCTGATAGAAATGTGGTATGAAAAGTGATTGCTGTACTAAACAGTGATAGACATGTCAAGGACAGGCAGTATTGGGAGTGGGAGAGAGGTTATCATGAAAAGGGAAGATCAGTGACATCATGGGTCTCCCAGGTATCCCAGCTCCAGGTTGAGTGACTCTCCTGCCTCAGTTCTAGACTGGGCATTACTCAGGAAAGTCCCTGTTCTCTGGGACAGGTTGCCAAAGCTGTAGGAAAGGAAGACTTCAGAAATAGGACCTGTCCTGCCCAGCCTCCCTCCTTCGCTAGGCTTCTGGAGAAGGAGAGGTGTGGCCCATCTAGAAAGGGGTGAGGGTGGTAATCTAGTGACCTGTGTGATGATCCCTGCATCAAGATGTATTATTGAGGTGCTGGGACAGTTGATATTTCCTTGGCTTTCCCTCTTCAGGGAAAAAGAAGGAAACTGTAATGGCTAAGAAAACCCACTCAGTTTGGCAGCTCAAGGCTCATCTTCTTCATAAGTTTTTGTTTGCATGAATTCCTAATTCCTTGTATTGGAGTCTGCTCACTTGGTAATGTAATGTCTGAATTTGTATATTCTGGCTTTTCCTTGTCAATTAACCTTAGAAAACACTCTTGTGTGGTTCTGAGTGTGTGTTGATGGGAAGTAGAGGGTCAAAGGCAGGTGGGTACTGAAAATGGACACTTGTATCCTGTGTCAGGGGTAGGAGAAGGGAAGCAGGAATAATTAGGGGTTATAGGCTTGCGGGATGAATGAAGAAGGCAGCTAGGTGGCGCCCAGCCTGGAATCAGGAGGACCTGAGTTCAAATATGGCTTCAGACAGTAGCGGTGCAACCCTATTTTGTTTGCCTCAGTTTCCTCATCTATCAAATGGCAAGGAAGGAAAGCATACACCACTCCAGTATCTCTGCCAAGAAAACCCCAAATGGGATCATGTAGAGTCAGGAGTGACTGAAATGACCAAACAACAGGATGAATGAATATTTCTTAATTCCTTAATATGTGCTAAGCCCCTGTTCTCAAAGAGTTTGCACTCTAATTGGCAGAGATAACATATGTAGGAGGGTTTATATAAGATCATAGATTTAGAGCTGGAAGGGACCACAAAGGTCAAATATAGCCCTTTCATTACAGGCAGTAAGGAAATTGAGTCACATAAAGGTTAAGTGACTTGCCCAGGGTCTCACAGATGTTAAGTGTCTGAGACAGAATTTGAACTCAGGTCTGCCTGATTCTATGTTGCTGGGTATATTGTAAAAGATTTTTGAACCCAAAGTCCAGTCTCCTCAGAGGGCAGGAAGTTACAGGAGGCTCGAGAGCCTGGAAGTAAAAAAAAGTAGTGAGTTATGAAAACCATGGGGCCACAGTCAGAGTTCCCTGGACTGGAGGACTGTAAATTAATAGAACCTCAAGCCCAGGGCTGGACCTGTCATCCATCATCAGGCCAGAGCAGGTTGGGTGGGGCTGGGCCAGGTCTGCCCAATCACAGAATTTAGAGCCAAAAGGGAATTCATCTCTCCCACTTTACAGATGAGAGAACTGAGTCCCAGGAAGATTGAGGGACATGCCCACCCAGGCAGTATTTGAAGCCAGCTCTCCCTGACCCTGCGTCCAGTGCCCTGTCCATCAGATCAGGCTGCCTCGATTGTAAGTGGAGAGGAGTGAGGAAGACGTGTATCATTTGATCCCAGAGGGCAGAGCTACTCAGATGGGCAGGACAATCTCCCTATCGTCATAGCCACCCCACAGTAGGTCACTATATAACAAGGACTAGATGGCCTTTGAGACCCAGCTTCAAGATTCTTGGAAGTGTCGGGGATGAAACACCAAATGTAAGGCAGAAAGAAGTGAGTAGGAATCCTAGCACCCGGTGACCCTGGGCAAGTCATTTCTCCCTTTGCTCATCTGTAAAATGAGATTATCATCACTTGTACTACCTGCTTACTGGGTTGTTGTGAAAATGGAGATCACTGTTACCCTTTGAACCCCAACTCTGGTCCTGGCAGGGCTCTCTTGAAGCCTCATCTCTCCCCTCTGTTTGAAGGGGTCACCATCCCCTGAAGTCATATCTTAGGTGTCTGCTGCATCTCTCGTCGTAAGCTTCTTGAGAACAGGGACTGGATCACTTTTGTCCCTACCACCTAGCACAGAGCTTGCTTGGCACTTAGTAAATTAATCCTTGCTAATTGATTGATTGATTAGTGGTGAAGATGCAGACTCAGCTGTCAAAAAGCTCGCAGTCAGATTTAGGATTTGGGGATGGGGAGAAGAGACCTGCCCCAATGGCCCAGATAGCTTTGATACAAGTATGGGACGATGAGAAGTGGATACAGGAGAGGAGAGGGCAGCCACCCCATAGCTCCTTTCTCCCACCCCTAGCTGTCTTCCC
This sequence comes from Vombatus ursinus, assembly GCF_900497805.2. Taxonomy (NCBI): domain Eukaryota; kingdom Metazoa; phylum Chordata; class Mammalia; order Diprotodontia; family Vombatidae; genus Vombatus; species Vombatus ursinus. The sequence goes on along the minus strand of NW_020954713.1, from coordinate 3,005,559 downwards.
TTGCTTGATCTTAGAGAGTTGTGAGAGCCCCAGCCTGTCATTTCAGTTTCTTCAGTTGGAGGTGGTGGGGGATTAGAATCCTTCCTAACCTTGGTTTCCAGTGCCATCGGGGCCAATCAGGTCTTCTGCCTTCCCTGTCCCCACCCCCATATTTGGGAACTGAATGGATTGCTCTCCAGGGGGATGGGGCCTGCCCTTGGCAGGCAGTCAGCATCCTCCTATGGGACTGATTATCCTCAGCTCACACCAGCCTCAGATCCCCGGGCCCAGGAGAAGGGGCACGGAGGGCAGGCTGGCATGTGTTGGGATAACCCCTCCGGGGTGTACTGTGCTTTACAAAGTGCTTGCCTCAACTCAGAGAATATCTGAGTTGGGAAGCATCTCAGAGGCCATATCTAATCTAGTTGTACCTGTAGCTGAAGCAGAATTCCACCCCCACCCCAGGCCCAACAGCCACAGACTTTAGAAGTCACCTGGTCCAGTACTGTCAAACTCAGAAAGAAAGGTGGGGGGCTGCCACCACATCATTCATAAGGATCCCTGCAGGCCAAGTATTCACTTTGAAAACTGAGTGTTAACATTTAATGTTGTCCTTGAGGCATTTCAGTCTTGTCCTACTCTGAGGTCTCATTGAGGTTTTCTTGGCAAAGATACTAAAGTGGTTTGCCATTTCCTTCTCCAGCTCATTTGACAGATGAGAAAATTGAGGCAAACAGTTAAGTGACTTGCCCAGGGTCACACCACTCGGAAGTATCTGAGGCCAGATTTGATGTTTTCTTGGCAAAAATACTGGAGTGGTTTGTCATTTCCTTCTTCAGCTCATTTGACAGATGAGGAAACTGAGGCGAGCAGTTAAGTGACTTGCCCAGGGTCACACAGCTAGGAGGTATCTGAGACAGGATTTGAGTCCTTCTGACTCCAGGCCTGGCGGTCTATTCACTGTGCCACCTAGCTGCCCGTATCTAAGTTCTATTGTATTTTTATTTACTTTGTTAAATATTTCACAATTACATTTTAACCTAGTTCAGCTGCACTTGGGATGCTGTGAGCCACAATTATGCCAGGGGGTTTCATGTTTGACACCTCTGATCTAGCCTGACACCCTTCCCCCACTTTCCAGATGAGGAAGCTGAGCCCAGAGTGAGGAAGTAGCTTGCCCAGGGTCACACAGCTGGCAAATGTTGAGGCAAGATTCTAATTCAGGTCTTCCTGAGCACTCGGGCCCACCGAGCTGCCTGGAGGTAGCAAGCGGCCAAGCTGGAATTCTGACCCAGCTCCTCTCTATAGCCACCCTGTGCATTGCACCCCTCTGCCTCTGATAGCCCACATGCGGCAAACTTTGCCCAGATTTGCCATCCTTTATTTCCTCTGAGCGCCGGCAAGGGGGGCAGGCCAGGTATTACTGCTCATTTTACAGATGAGAAGCCTGAGGTTCAGATCACGGAAATGACTTCCCTCCCTCCTCCTCCCCAGGGTTACTTGTGGAGGAGCTGCTGGGATCCAAGTGGAGGCCCCCTCATTCAGTCATTATTTAGATAAGTACTGACTGCTCAGGAGTCAATCCAAAGACAGATGTGACACAGGCCTGCTTTCAGGAATCTTAGAAGCCCATGGGGGCTGGGAGAAGGCACAAATAACTGTGAATCCAGAGAGAACAAGAGAATTACAAGGGAGGGGGCAGGGAAAAGGGCTGTGAGAAACCTGAGGAGGGCAAAATTGTCGCTCCTAGACAGGGAGAGTATCTGGGAAGGCCACCTGGAAGGAAAAGAAGGGAACGTCAACCTAGAGAGATGGGCTGGGATGGAGGGGCAGAACCCATTCCAGAGCCGGTAAGATTAGCATGAAAGAGAGGCAGCCGTCCAGGATGGCTGGACCTGAGAGCCAATGAAGAGGAACAGTGAGAGAAAAGTGGGAGAAGGGGAAAGAGAAAGCACCTACTACATGCCAGGCACTCTGCTAAGCACTGAGGGTGAGTATTGAGCTGTGGAAGGCATCGAATGTGAGGATCAGCAGTGCCTGCTTTCTTCTGGAGGCAATGGGCAGCTTCTGAAGATTTCTGAGAAACCCAATTAGAGTGGCTGGTGCTTTAAGAAGGTTGTTTTTACAGCTGTGAGAAGGATGGTTTGGAGGGGGCCATACCTGGAGGCAAGGCTGCTGCCACTTAGCAGACTACTGCAGTAGTCTAGGTGAAAAAGAGGAGGGGATGGGCTGAATATGGGGTGGGTACAGTGGGATCTGAAAGGAAAGACACGTATCTAGAGAAGGGGATAGAAATGAGTGGTAAGGCCAATGAGAGAAAGAAAGAATCCGACGACGAGGCTATTAGCCTGGGTGACTGTGAAGGTGGCCGTGCCTTTAGGAGAATCAGGGAAGGCCAGCACACAGAGAAGAAAGGAAGGAAATAAGCATTTATTAAGTTCCTGCTGCGCTAAATGCTTTATGTCATTCGATTCTCATAACAACCCAGGGAGGTATGTGCTGTTATTATCACCCCCATTTTACAGTTGGGGAAACTGAGTCAGGTAGCGGTTAAGTGACTTGCCCAGGGTCACACAGCTTCAGGAAGTGTCTGAGGTCACATTTGAACTCAGGTCTTCCTGATTTCAGGGGCCACCTAAAAAGAAGATAAGTTTGGGACATGTTGAATTTGAAGACCTAGTGCAACTATAACTGTCAAAGGAGTTGGGGATTCATCTTCAAGAAGATCATTGATCATAGGCTCAAGGATTTAGAGCTGGAAGGGACCAGAAAGGTGATTTAGTGCAACCCTGATTATTTTACAGATGAAGAAACTGAGACCTTGAAAGGGGGGATGGATTTGTCCAAGGTCACACAAGTTTGGGGGAGGGTGAAATTTGAACCCAGGTCCTCAATTCTAAACCCAGAGCCCCTGGTGCTTGGTGAGGTATCACATTGCTTCTCTATGAGGCAGTGGATGAAGTCACCAAGGAGAGAAAATGTTGAGAAAGTAGAGAGATGGTTGGAGCAGAAGGGTCCCCCATGCTGAAGGGTGGGAGGAACAATGGAGATTGACAGGTGGGTGAGGCTGGGAGAGAACCAGGACAGTGCCATGTTATGATCACCAAGGGAGGAAAAGGCCGTAAGTACCCAGAATCAGATGCCAGAGAGGCTAGAGATGAAGACAGGGGAGGAAAGGCCATTAGATTTAGAAATAAGGAGGCCTTGACCGTAGCCATTTCAGTGGTGTAGGATAGGGTTGAAGAGGAATTGGGTGGTGAGGAAGTAAGAGTTTAGAGTAGAGAGTACATAGAGAGAGTATATGGAGGAGGTAGAGAACTTTGTCAAAGTTCAGGCTTATTTACATATATATGTATGTATATATATATGTATGTGTGTATGTACTTTATATATATATATATAGTATACACACATACACACACGCACCTATTACTCTCTTCAGGGTGGTTCAGCCGCAGGACACTTCCTCTCTCACCTCAGGTTGTCTGACTCCTCCCCCTTCCTGAAATGTACCTCCTCATCACCTCTGTCTCAGAATCTGGAGGTTCCTCTGGCCCGCTCAAAGACCCCCGCCTTACAGTTGCTAGCGCTCTCCCTCCCAAAGTAATCTTGTATCTACTTCCTCTTTAATTTTGTGTTTCATTATCTGTGTTCATGCCTTTTCACTCACTTCGCTCCCCACCCTCCCAATAGAATGTAAGTTCCTTGAGGTTAAGGACTGTTTGGGGAGGTTTTTGGTTTTTTTTTTAATTTTGTGTCTATTAACGAAGTAGGTGTTAATAAGTGCTTATGGAATTAATGAGAGATGGAAGGGACCTCAGCAGTCGTCAGGTTTGACTGAGTAGCAAGGTCAGGGGGAGGTTTTATTAAGGTAAGAGGAGGCCAGGGCATGTTTGTAAGCAGATAGGAAGAAACCTGTAGATTGAAAATGAGTAAGAGAGAGGCTGATTGATGGAGTAAGGGCACTGAGGCAGGGAGGGATGGGATGGGGTGGAGGGAACGTGGGGCCTGGCAGGGGAAGAGACTTGGCAGAAAGAAAAGCCACCTTACGCTGAGAGCTAGTCTGATGCTGCTGCAGAATTTCTTCTTGCAGCCCTGAGCCAAGAGGAGGCAGAGGCCTATGTCTAACTAGTCTTTCTCTAGACTTGTTTTCTGAAGGGAAGGGAATGAGCATTTCTATAGTGTCTACTATGTGCCAAGCACTGTGCTAATCGCTTTGAATGCAAAGCTGGTGCGCAGCCTCGGTTTTCTCGGACACAGAGGGGTTGGGTCGGGGAAAAGAGAGTCTGCGTTTAATTCGCTCTCCAGAAGCCCAAGCTTCCAGCCTTGCTCCTCACCTTCTCCGAGTTTGGCCCTCTCCTGCAGATTTGATGCCGGGCTTGTTAGAACTGAGATTGCCTTCGTAGGGAGCCAGATCCCCAGGAAGAAGAAGCCCACGCTTGTCCCCCTTAGAGACTCGGTGCCACATTACGGGAGCTCACTTGTCTGCTTTGGCCTTGGCTCCTGTTTTAAAGCCTTCTAGCCCCGAGCTTCCCCCGCAGCCCCCGCCGTAGAACACGGCGTCGGGTCCCTCCATCTGGATGTCATTTTCTTGATATTGCTTTTCTTCTTTCTTCCCACCTCTCCTGGCTCGGGCTGCCGCCGAGAGTCCGGGGCTTTGGGGGGCCCGTGGCTTCTGGGGAGCCCGACCCCAAGACAATAAGAGCTGTGGCGGGCCTCCCCCCAGAACCCTGGCGGACGCTACAGCCCTGCTTCTCATGATGCAGACGTGCTTTTCCGAACACACCCCCCCCCAAACATCTGCAGCTCTGACCCGAGCCAGGAGCTGGGGAATGGGAAGAAAGGGGGTTAGGATTCGCTTGCCCCTCCTTTCTTGACTCTGGCAGCTGCTTCTGGGAATAGGGGACCGGCAGCTCCTAGCCCCGGCCTCGGGGCTCTTTCCGAGGCTCTTTCCCGCTCAGTGAAATGGGAGTGAAGGTCCACGGGAGGTGGGAAGAGGGGCTGGAGACGAGGGTCTCCTTCGGAACTCGGCCGGGACCGGATGGGGGACAGCGGGATGGCCCTGGGGGCCGGCTGCGCTGCGGAGCTTGACTCGTGGTCTGGGATCGCCAGGGACTGGGGGCGGGGAGGCCCTAGGGCCCCGGCACCTCCTAGGCTCCAGGAGCCGGCTGCGGTCGAGGGCGGGAAGGGCGGGGGATCTTTGGGCGCTGGGGGGTGGAGCCAGGGGCGGGGTGGGGGAGAGGCGGGGAGGCGGGGAGAGGAGGGGACCGGGGGCGGACCCAGGCCGGGCGCAGCCGCGCTCTGGAGCCGCCCAGCCGTCGGCGGATCCGTGCGTCTTGGCTGGATTAGTCAAGCCTGCGGGTGCTGAGCCCCGGCCGCCCGCGCCCCAGCCTCTGTTCAGTGTCCAGCCCGCCTGCGTGCAGGCGGAAGCCCCGGAGCCGCGGACCCCACACCCGGGCCCCGAGAAGGGCGCGCGCTACTTGGCCGCGGGGCCATGGCCCCCGAACCCTAGAGCTCCCGAACGCAGCGCCGTGGTCTTGGAGCCGCAGCCCGAGCGGGAGGATGCGCGCCGCGCGCTCCTGGACCCTGGGCTAGGGCTTGGGCTCAGGCTCCGGCAGAGCGGGCCGGCCAGAGAAGGGCCGCGCCGCTGCCGCCACCCCAGATTGACGCCCTGCGGGAGCGGGAGGGGAGCGAGGCCGCAGCCGCGGTGGGAATTGGTTTGATCCGAGCTGGGGCTAGAGATCCCCCTAATCCCAACCCCAGCCGCCTGCCCGCGCCCCTACTCGAGCTCCATGCTGCCTGCCTGGGCTGCCCGGCACCGGCTCAGGGATTAGCCGCGTGCGCCCAGCCGCCCTTTGTGGATTACCGCTGAGCTGCGAGTTGACTGGCAGCTCAAACCCGGACCCAGACCAGGCCCCGGCGGAGCGGTGAGTTCTGAGCGGCGGCGGTGACTTTGATTGGGAACCGCAGTGCCCGCCCGCCCCCACCTCCCCCTCGCAGGGCTTGGCTTGGATCAGCGGGGGGCTGACCGAGCTTGGCCACGGACGCCCCATCTATTCCCCTAGACCTCCCCGAGCTCCCAGGAGGCCTGAACCTGGGAGCCGGAGGGACCAGCCCGCAGCAGTCTTACCCGCTTAAGTCTGGACGGCGCCTTTTGGCCCTTATGTGGCCAGAGAGCACATGGAAAAAACCGGAGCTCTGGGGTGTGTGCGTGGGTGTGCGGACACAGGATTTGGGGGGCGGGTGTGCCTTGGGCAGTAGTAGTCTAAGGACCCCCCTCTCTTATCTTGTCCCTTGGGAGGGAAGGTAGAGTTGGTTTTGTGTGAAAGGGGACGGCTGGGGCTGCGTCCGGCCCAGGGGAAGAGAACCTTGTACACGTGCCTGGCCGCCTTTGTGTGTGTGTCTGCCCCTTTTGCGCAGCTGGTGTGTAGGTGTATCCTACCTACTGCGACCCCACCTTTCCCTTCCTGGGGGAGCTGGGGTTCAGAGACAGGGGAGGATTTCTGAGTTTGCTTTTCGTTCTTTGCCTGGGGCAGGATCTTCTAGGGAGGGGTAGAGTCTGCTCCTGCTTTTAAGGAGCTCTTTCCTTTATGAGATTTTGCCCCTGGCAGACTCCCAGAGTCTGTGACCCGGGGTGATCTCTAGTTTCAGGCTTCTAGAAAAGGTTGGGGCTGTGGATCTGGTGTTGATCGGGGACTACCGCCATGCCCCCTGGCCATAGACTGGGCCCGGGCCACTAGGTTTTAGCCTGGCAGTCTCTAAGACAAAGCCCGTTTTTGACCCTGCTGTTTGAGGAGGTGGGCTGGGAGCCAGGATTTCACCTGATGTCCCGGGATGCTTGTAGAAGGAGAGAGGGTTCCTGTTCTAAGTGGTGGTCCCTGCTGACCTGGGAGAGAACTATTTTTAAGGACTGAACACTCAGACTAACCCTAGGCACTGAAGACCTTCTGCCTCTGATAATCCTGCCTGCTCTGAAGCCCCTCACCACCTTCGATCTGATGACCTTTGTCGCCCTAAGACATTGTGACCCCTTGACCTCAAAAGACAGTTCCCTTCCCTTCCCTTTCTGCCACCTGCCTGAGCAGGTGGTGTTTGCTGGAGCTTGGAATGATCTGAGAAGACCCAGTTGGTCGATGACTGCCTAGGCTTGAGTCACTGAATTAAAATCTGGCAATAATGAGAGGCAGCCTCCCTGGGGTCTAGGACATACTATCCTGAGTGGGACTTTCGACCCTGGTGGAGGAGGGGAGGCATCAGCCCAGCTCATTCTGGGGTGTTTCTTAAGATTAATCAGTATTGTAGAAAAGTCAAGAAAGAAATTGCATGGTTTCTGTCTGGCTTTTCCTCTTCTGTGCTCATCCTTTTCCTCTCTTTCCATAAAACCGATCAGGGTGCCCCCCTCCCCCCCCCCACACACACACACCCGGTCTTAGCCACTTCCTGGAAGACGGAACATGTCTCTTTGGGGTTTTGTCAACTGACAAAAGTGAGATTCAGAGGTCATTGGCAACCCAGGAAGAGGACAGAGGGCCAACCTGGACTGACAATTTTCAAGGGTTCCCTGAGTTTGGAGATGAACCAAAGCTTTGGCTTTTGAGATCTCTTCTGGCCCTTCCAGGGGCCTGTATTGGACACCTATTGTCTCAGTCTGTTGAATGCACCTGGGACCTTGGCTATGGAGCCAGACAGACTCCAGACTATCTTGGACTTCAGTGGGGCCCTGAGAAGCCCTTATAGCCTCTAGGTGCAAAATGTGTTCCATGGAGAGGACTTTGCAGGTGCTAGGGGTCATTGGCCTAAGGACAAGCGACCTTCCCTGCCCCCATCCCCAGCCTTTAGGCAGTATTAGCTCTCTGGGTGTGTATGACAGGAGAGCATATAGGGTAGGGGGGCATGATGGCGGACCTCCTAAGGGCAGCCTTGTTGAGTGAGTTTTGATAGTATTAGGGGCTCCACCTTGTGGCAGCTGCTAGCCACTGCATGGGCTGCTCATCAGCAATGGGTGGGAGGGGGGAGGAAGGGGCTTCTGTTCTGAGGTGGAGGAAAGTAAATCAGATGCCTTCCTCCTACAGAGAGGTCAGGATGGTTGCAGGGGCTTCTTCAGAGTCTGTCCAAGGCCCCAGAATCCATCCGTTCCCGGTCTCTCTTATCATTTGTATTCAGGTCCGTATGGTTCAAACAATATCTGGCTTCCCTGTCTATCCCATCTCCTGGGTACATCTCCCTGGGGGTGGGTGTTAGCCACTTGTCCCAGGTTTTGGGGGCAATGCTCAAACCTTCATGGGTGTTTTCACCCAGCCAGAAGATAGGGCCCCCTATTTCCTGTAGGAAAGCATGCTGCTACTGCCTCCTTTGGCTCTACCCTGAAGAAGAGGGCCCCAGCTACTTCACTGGGACCACATTGGTTTCCAGAGAAAGCTCTTCAGAGGATTTATTCTCGTGTATCTGAAAGGAGTTGCCCTGCCTGGCAAAAAGGGAGCAGGGGCTACATGTTCCCAGCATGCTCTTTGTGGAGTCCCTCATTGTCCAGCCACATCAAGCTCTTTCAGGCTGTAGGGGCAAAAGCTGGAGGGCCTGTGGGCCAAGCCACCCTCATTAAGGTAGTCTCATTTCCTCCTTCACACTAGGGGACATCTCACAGTCTGACCATGGAGTAGTCACTTAAACCTTTGCCCTCGTATCTCTAAGCCCACTAGACCTTGCTACCCTCACTTGGAATAAAGGACCTTGTCCCCTAGTATCCTTTCTTGTCTTTTGTACTAGCGCTTGGATTTCCTTTCTCCTGGAAATGTCATGGGAAGGCCCCACCAAGTGGCATTATTCATATGTCCCTGAGCTCATTTCTTTTATCTGCAGCTGTAATGATAAGGCTGGCCAGGCTTGGCCGGGCTGATAAGATGCCTGTTTGTTAAAAGTTCATGCAGATCTGGATGGGTTAGAGCCCCTCCCTGAGCTGGGAGCTAATGAAGATTTTAATGGGGAGACCTCTTAGAAATTAGAGAAGTTCTTTTATCTCCCCTGGATGCTGTCACTCCCTCTGCCCTGAGCCATCTGGGGCTGCAGGATTGGGGGATCAATCCTGCCACCTTCAGCTCGGCTGTAGCATCCTCTCTAAGAGCCTCCCTCCCAGAGTTTTGGATCTGGAAAGAACCTGAGTCCATTCGTGACCTGAACTTCATGCCCAGCCAGTGACCATTCAGCCTTCGATGTTGGCAAAACCACAACCTCCAGGCAGTCCCATCTGGTTCTGCCCTCTGGGCCATCTTCCACATGACACCCCTTCAGATACTTAAAGGCTGCTGTTAGGATTCCCCACCCACCCACCCAATTCTTCTCCAGGCTAAACATCCCCTGTTCTTTCAGCCAGCCCTGGTGGCATTCAGTTCAATTCAAATCAGCAAGCATTAAATGCTTGTAAAAAACAATGATACAAAGACAAAAACTGGACAGTCTGCACTCACTTTGTACTCGTCTGGGAGGGCAGCTGGAAGCTCTCTGCTGCTCTGGTTACCCTCCTCTGGGTGCTGTCCAGCTTTCCAGAATAGCACAGCACAGCACTTTAAAGGAGGTTGGACCAGGGCAGAGTGCGTTGGGACTATCACTTCCTTATTCCTGGAAGCCAGGCCCCTCTCGAGATAACATTGGCTTTGTTCCTCAGAGAAGCCTTGCTGGGCTGCCAAATCGTCTGAACCACCCCAGCTCGCGTTACATCATACCTGACCTGGTACAACATCTGCCTATTAAATCTTCTCCCCATCAGACTTGAGCTCCTCGAGGGCCCACGCTGGCTTCTCTCCTGCCTACCTGCCCCACGCTGCCTCACCCCAGCTCTGGCGGGGAGGACTTGCTGATTAGCTGGCTGGGGTCAGTGAATCTGGCCCTGACCCCCTACAGAAGGAATGACACCCCAGCCTGCTCCCTGCTGGGACCTTTGAGGATCACGAGGACCAGAGAGCAGTACACAAAGAAAGGGCAGACCAGAAACCTCAGGTTGTGGCCAGACAGGGAAACATCTCCTGGAAAGGGAAAAGTTGGAAAACGGTCTCTGGCCAGCCTGGATGGGAATGAAGAAAGCTGTTGGTTCCTTAGATCTTAGATTGAGGTAGAAAGGCTTTGTGAAAGGGAGAGCCCCGCATCTGGTAGAATGTACCAAAAGTCACAGAATGGCATTACCAGAGAGCTCATCCTTTTGGTTTAACGCTGAAGCAAATAAAGTCCTGGGAAGTGGCTCTAAGCTTCCTGGGGGGAGGGACTGTTTTGTTGTGGGTTCTGTGTGTGCCCAGGGCCCTTCTGTTCAGGTGCTTAGCACTTATGCTATTGAAATGACTTTCTGGGAGGCCCCTCGCTTGAGTGGCCCAGGCAGGACTTGAACCTAGGTCCTCTGACTCCCACATCCATCTTCCATTGCTCATTACTGCTTCCATGCCTTTGACTAAGTTTCATAGAAATGTCCACCATTATCCCATTTTGCAAAGTAGGAGACCAAGGGACAGAGAGGGAAAGTTACTCACCCAAGGTCACACAGCTAGACCCCTGTTCTTCTGATTCCAAGTCCGGTATTCTTTGCCCTGGACCCCATCTTGTCTCTCTAAGGGGACATTTGCTCCCCTCGAAGTTGCACGGGCTCTGAACCAAGTGTGGGACAGGGGCAGTCCAGGGCAGCAGAACAGCTTTAAGACTCACTGGTAGATTAGGGATAGAGAACACAGAGATTGGTGGGGCTGGAAGGAATCCCAGCAGTCACCCTGAGGGCGGAAGGCACAGAGGGCCTTACCCGAGGTCACACCAAGAGCATCCACAGCGGAGCCAGGTTCTTAGATTCTGAATCCAGTGCTCTTTTCCACCACGCCAGGCTGTGTCCAGTAGATGCCCAACTGGCATGGACCCACCAGCAGAGGCCAAATGAACTGCCTTCCCCTCATCAGTGTACCTCCCTTACATCTGCCAAATTGAACTTCCTAAGGGCCCAGGTCACTCCCCTGCTCAGAGATTCTCAGTAACTCCCAGTTACCTCCAGAGATGAAGGTCTGAGTCCTCAGCCTGGCATTTCAAGGCTTATGTAACATTCCTCTGTTCATTCTCTACTCCAGCTGCACCGACCTTGGCATTCCATTTCCCTGTCTGGCCCCCATGCCTGAAATCCATTTCCTCCTTACATTCCCTGAGCTGAAGGCTCAGCTCAGGCATGCCTTCCTAACTACCATTTTCCCTCAGCCCTCTACTTGTTAGGCTTAGTGATCTTATCTGTATTGTATCTCACTCAGGCCCCAGGAGAACTTAAGATCCTGGAGGGCAGGGACCATTTCCTTTCTGTCTTGATAGTCCCAGTGCCCAGCACATAGTAGGTCCTTAGTAAATGTATGGTGAATTGGGTTGATGAGTTAAGTTTCTCAGGCATGCTAATGCCACTGTCCTGGAGGCAGTTGGAGAGAGGGGTCTTGAACTTGGGAGAGAAGTTGAGGCTGGAGATAGAGATGTGGGGGTCATCCCCAGAAGGTGAGCATCCATCCACTGTCCACCCTTCTGGATCTTCCTCTACTCCCCAGCAAGCATTAGAGACTCAAGGAGGGCTCTTGAAGCTGTTAAGCAAGTCTTTGGTACATTTGGATTCCCTAGGATGGAAGGTCTACAGATCCGCACGTTCTTGGGTCATAGAGTTGGAGCTGGAAGGGCTTTGAAGTCTTAACCCTCCCTACCGTCCCAGTCTTACAAAGGAGGACATTGAAGCAGAGAGGTCGTAGTGTCTGAGGCAGGATTTGAACTCAGGTCTTCGTGACTCCCAAGTCCAGGGCCCTATCCGATATGCTGCAATGCTGCATGTCTTGGCTTATGTCAGACAGGCAAATGAACACAGCGATTGAGTAGTCAATCAGCAAGCATTTATTAAGCACTTGCTGTGTGCTAGGCACCATGCTATGTGATGGGGATGACCCATCAGCAAGCACGACTGTCCCTACCCTCTCAAAGCTTATGTTCTATTGGGGAAAGCCTGTATATGAAGGGGAGCTGGGAAGGGAGACGTGTACAGAACTGAAGATGTCTGTCCTGAATGCATCCTTCTCTGAGTGTGGGCAGGGGAGCAGAAGCTGGCCCCAGAGGCAGCCTCTCGAGTCACGTTCGTCTCCGCTGTGGTGGGGGGAGGCTGGCCGGCACTGAAGGTCACCCCATTGAGCCACGCTGTCCCCAGAGGCTCTGTGCTCGTTATCTCTCTGAGCAGATGCGGGGTCTTGGGGCTGATAAGTCGGAGGAATGCTTCTCATTCCCGATTCAAGCCCTGGCTTCACTTCATTAACACCGGGCATGGTGGACTTCCTGGCACCAGATGGCTCCCCCAGAGGGCCAGGACTGCAGTGGGATAGCTTGGAGGGACAAATCCGGATCTCCCCCTTTTCTGGAACTTCTGATGGTCTTTGCGGGAAGTGCAGGGGGACAAGGAAAGAGGGGATTGCTTCTTTCTTTCCCTTCCCTCTTTTCTTGGTCAGTGCCACACACCCCATATGTCAACCAGTGAGTCCTGGAGAAGGAGCAGAGGGTGGGCAGCAAGAGGCTTCCCCTGCAGCATGATACAGGGGAGTGTTTGGTGACTCGTCACAGGACCTGGATTCAAATCCCAGCCTTGAGGATTGACTTTGAACAAGTCACTGGACCTCAGTGTCCTCATCTGTAAAATGAGGGGATGATTGGCTTAGGGGACCCCTGAGGTCCCTTCCAGCTCTGAGATCATAGAATCCTAGTTTTAGAGCCAGAAGAGAACCTTAGAAACCAGTTTACATACAGGGAAACTGAGGCCCTGAGAGAGGAAGTGATTCACCCAATATCACCCAGCTAGTGTGTGTCAGGATTTGAACCGTCGGGGCCTTCCAGACTCCAAAGTCCAGTTCTCTGTCCTAGGCCCTGGAAATCCAGATTCCTCTCAGGACACTTCCGTTGCGCTGGGAAGGCAGAGACATTAAGAGCAGCCCCAGATGGGAGCGTAGCTCTCAAGCCAGCAGGGCCCTGTCTTAAGAGAGAGACTATTTCATCTAGCTCTCTTATTTCACATATTAAGGGAACTGAGACCCAGGGAGTTAAGGGACTTTCCCAGGGTCACAGAGGCAAGAGATAGCAAGGTTGGAATTTGAACCCCGGGTTCTTTGACTCCAAACCCAGTGCTCTCTCCATGGCCCTTTGGGCTTCATCCTGGGGGGGAGGGGCGAGGTCAAATGTCCCATCCACCCCCACCTCCACCCTGGCTGCTGGCCACCAAACAGGCTTTTCTCTCTTCATCTTCTAGTCAACAAGGAAAACGTTTGTTGATGAGAAGAGCCGACTTCTGTATAGCCCAATAAAGTTTACAGGCACTGTACGTGTAATATCTCATTGATTCTGCAGCAAGTTTATGATGTAGGTGCTTCTATTATTGTTAGGCCTTAACTGCTAACTGAAGCCCGGAAAATTCACTTGCAGTGTGTCGGTAGAGAGACTCGAACCCAGATCTCCATTGACGCCGTTATAAAACCCAGTGGCCTGTTGTCTGCTGCCAGATGAGCCTGATCCCACTTTGGGCCCACCGCACACCCCCGTGGCTAACCATCCATCCCATACCCTGCCTGGCAGTCCCCGAGCTGGGCTCCTGGCCAGGCCCCTCCCCTTCCCCTCGCTCATGTTGGGCCCTTGGGGCCTCCCTGATGGCCTGCTGGGAGATGCTAGACTGTGACAGAAAAACTGTCTCCTTTCTTAGCCGGCTCTGCTCCCCTCCGAGTAATTAAGGCTTCACAGATGTGAGAACATCTGCTCATCTGAGCTCCAGCCCTTACCAGGAGTCGTGCTCGCAAATCTGGCCCCTGCACCTCGTGCTGTCTCATTGGTGGGTGGGAGCAGAAGGGACAGGGTTTTAGACCGAATAGTCTCAGGGGCTTGGGGAGAGAAGGGACCCGGGTTCTGGAGCGTGCTCATGGAACGGATGAGGAGGCATTGGCATTTAGCTAGCCTCTCCAGAAAGTCCGCTCGTCTCATAACCTGGATCATTCGGCTCAGGGACTCTCCCTCCTTTTCAGCTTGTGTGTTCATTCCTTGCAGAGGACAAGAGGAGTTTCACATTTTTAGAGCTGGCAGATGCCTTACGTCAGCTAATCTAGTTTCATCGTACAGCTTAGGAAACTGAGGCTCGGGGAGTGAGGAAAACTTCCAGAAGTAACTGAAAACATCTAGTGCTGGGCCAAGAGTCAGGAAGACCAGAGTTCAAATCCAGCCTCAGATACTAGCAGTGTAACCCTAGGCAAGTCACTTAACCTTTGGATTGGTTTCCCCAACTTTAAAGTGAGGATAATAACAGCACTTCACTTAACTGGAAGGGTTGTTAAGAGGATCAAATAGGATAATATTTCCAAAGGGCTTAGTGTAATTCCTGGCATATTGTAGGATAAATAGAAATGCTTACCCCTTTCCCTCATCCTATCCCCAATGGGAATCGATGCCTGTTTTGGGAGGTCAATGCATCTTTCAGACATCAGTGTTTCCCATTGTGACGGGGAGGATGGTAGAGTCAAAGTGCTGTGTCCAGTGCAGACTGTATGGGATTGGAAGGGTCTTTGGGGATTGTCAGTCAGAGGATCACAGATTAAATCAATCTGTCAGTCAACAAGCATTTATTGAGTCCTGCTGTGTTAAACACTGGGGATACAAAAGCAGCAGTCCTTAGGAGTGGTGTGTCTGTGTGCCTGTGTCTGTATGTAGGGAGGTCAGTGTTTGCAAGATATTCACAAAATAGTTAGAATTTGAGGGGCAGGGTCACTAGCAATTGGGGGGATCCGGAAAGTCGTGGGAGAGAACTTGGAAGCCAGCTGGTACAGCCCCGTCATTTACAGATGAGAAACCAAAGAAAGCAGGTGACTTAGCCAGACTCATCACAGGTAGGGGCAGAGCTGGGTCTTAAACCCAGGTCTTTAGTACAGTAGAAATTGGACTGTTTCAACTGCGTGCCCACTTGACAGCTCCACACCATCAAGGACAAATCAGTAACTCCCACTAAGCCTCATATGGTTCATCCATAGAATAGAAATCATAATTGTTGCCCTCTTCCTCCATGGGGTTGTTTTTATTTATTTTTTTTTTTTTAAGGCAATTGGGGTAAGTGACTTGCCCAGGGTCACACAGAGTAAGTGTCAAGTGTTTGGTCTGAGGTCAGTTTTGAACTCAAGTCCTTCTGACTTCAGGGCCAGTACTCTATCCACTGCACCACCTAGTCACCCCTCATGGGGTTGTTTTTAGCCCAGTGCTTTATAAACCAGAAAGCTCTATATAAACATGATGGTTAATTACTGGCTCTGGTACCTCCCCATCAAGGGTTAACTTCTTTCCACTCCCTGTGTCTTGTATACACCTGTTTGTGTAGATGTTGTCTCCCACAGTAGAATGGAAGCTCCTTGAAGGCAGGGACTGTTTTTGTCTTTCTTTGTCTCCTCTGTGCCCAGCACAGCTAGGATGTTCCATAAATGCTTATTAATTAACAGATGAATTAAAGTGTCTGAGCCTGGCTGTTCCCTGTGCTAGAGCTGGGGCATCTGTGAGCTGTTTCCATGGGCGTGGGTCGGTGACTGCACCTTTCTGAGAAGGGGGGGACAGAAACTAGGCTTGGCAGAGAGAGACAGGAATCAGAGATGGCCAAGGCTATCATCAGGAGCAAACCAGAAGACCCAGCTTGGAAGGGAGACATAAGCCAACTCCTTATCCCCAACACATGTCCCTTGGGAGGAAGGCCTGGCCCATAGAGTCCCCAGCCCCTTGGGTCTGGGGCAGGGGGCTTGGAGGTAGCTCTCATCCAAGAGCCCACAGCCTCATTAATACAAACTTCCCAGAGCTTTTCATTTCAGACCTTGGCGAGGTCCAGTGGGCTAGCCAGGGCTGTTAGTAAAAGGAAAAATGAAGTAATTGAGCTGTTCTCAAGCTAGTGGGGGAAGGGTGGCCATGAGTCAGGAAGGAGAGAGAACAGGACACCCCAAACCTTTGGGGACCCTCTGGCTCCAGCTTGGCTGGAACCTTGCAGAAAAAGTTCCTGCAGTGGTTTTAATTCTGCGGTTTCCTTTGTAAACAAATAAACGAGGCCTCGGGTGGCTGAAGAGTGGGATAATAGGAACCTGATTGGGAAAAGAATTGAAGTAAGGGAATGTGTCCCCAGAGCCTGATAATTGGGAAAATGCACACGCTGGCCTGGTGTGCATTGTGGGGGCCCCACTTGAGGCTCAGCCACACCTGAGTTAGCTAGCTATAGGCTGGGGGTGGGCTGGGGCACTGCATGCACAGATAGCGCTCTCTGAGTCTCTGTGAACACAATTATGGTAACTCTTACACAGATGCCCCACTGGGCGCCTAGGGACCTGCACTGTTGAGGGAGGACAAGGAGGGGGATTCATGCAGGCCTCTTGGTATGTGATTGTATGTCTATGTGTAGAGAGAAGCCTTACTTGGAGCCCTCCCCAAAATCCAGGCCCTATGTATATCTGTGTTGGTACGGGACAGCTGGATGGTTCATAGGTCTATGGACCTGGAGTCAGGAGGACCTGAGTTCAGATCTGGCCTCAGACACTAGCTGTGTGACCCTAGGCAAGTCTGTTTGCTTCAGTTTCCTCCTCTATAAAATGAGGATCGTCAAAGTACCTACCTCCCAGGGCTTCTGTGAGAATCAAATGAGAAAATCTTTGTAATGTAATATCTGTAAAAGAACTGGCACATAGTGAACACTGTATAAATGTTAGCAATGATGATGTGTGCGCCTGGGGGGTCATACCAAGCATCCCTGTCTGCTTCTCTAGGGCGTCATCACAGGTAACCACATACACATTCCTAGGATGGCGGTACATTGGAAATCTTCCAGACTCAGTGATTTTGCTTCTGCTGGAAGGAGTAGCGTTCTGGGGGAAATGGGGGACAGGTCCTTCTCTAGCTGGCTTGTGGAAGCGCAGTCTCCTTATTCATGAAGGAGAATCCTGAGTGAGGCCTGTGCAGCCTCTGACTGGGCCCCGTCTCCGTCCCCTTCCCCTCTTGAATGCGCACATTCTTGCCTACACCTAGATGTGTGCATTCTCTCACCCTTGCTGGCTACTTGGGCACGGGCACTGTGTCCTCCAGGGAGTTCATGGCTCAGGCTTCATAAAGTGACAGTCAGAGCTGGAAGGCTCCTCAGAGGCTCAGCTGCCTCATCTTACAATTGAGGAGACCGAGACCCAGGGAAAGTAGGATGACTTGGCCATAGATAATCACCCCAGAGTGGGATTCGTACCTAGGCACCCTGCCTCTTCCCATTGTACCATGCCGTTTCCCCTAAATCAGGTACCTCCTTTCTCCCTTCTTCTCAACTACAGTGTTGCTGAGGGTCAGAGAATACAATGGGGACCCCTCGCTATTGGTCATGTGCAGGGCGTGCTTAGGATTGGGGGTCCCCTTGGCTTCCTCTGCAGAAGCTTCAACCTGGAGGCCCAGCCTGATTGTCCCGGAGAGTGAGTGACGCTGTTCCTGGCTGGGTATTAAGGGGAATGGAGGAGTGGGCCCTGATCCTTCATGGGTCATTCTCACACACACACACACACACACACACACACACACACACACACACCCCTCTCTGTGCTACCGAAAGCAACTAACTCTCACGGCCCCCTCCTCTAGGAGATGAGAGAGTTGGTCTCCATGACCCAGGGGGCTCTTCCAGCTCTAAATCCATGATCTTCCCAAAGAGCAATCCCTAAGCATTTATTAAGAACCTGCTGTGTACTAGATACTGTGTTAGAATCTGGACTTAGCTTTAAGAGAAGACAAAAAAAAAGCCAGAGCATGGATGATTCTAGGTCTGCACCATTTCCTTTCTTGACCTCATTTCCTAAGCCTGCCCCATCCCTGGCCCTGGCCGCCATGTCCCTTTGCCTTCGCTGTCCCAGCCTCCATCTTCCATGTGCCCCCATGGCCTCAGAGGCCCCACAAGCTCAGCCACTACTCTCTACCTTCCTCCTGGGGGCCTGGGTACAGTGGAAAGAAATACACACACACACCTCCCCAATACATCCTACAGCTAGAGGGCCTGGATTCATCTCCTGCCTCTGTTTCTGACTGACTCCCTGGGTGACCTTTGGCAAATTTCTTCATCTCCTGGGCCTCAGTTTCCTCAGCTGTAAAATGGGAGGGGTGGGTTTTTCTAGCCACCGAGGTCCCTTCGAGCCCTAGCTTTATGAGCTCCTCACTCCCCACCTTCCTGTTTGTGGCTTTGTCAGAAATTGGTACAGTTCCTGGTTCTCCGGATTTACTGTGGTTTTTATAAGCTGCAACTTGGGATCCCTCATCAAAGCACAAGTGAGCCCAACAGGGCTCTCCTTAGATGGTGGCAGTGGCTCGGTGGAAGATCATGAGGTGAGCCTGGGGCAGCCTTGCAGGGAGACAGAGGCAGACCCCACCTCTCCAAGTTCCGAAGCCGTGTCTCCACCTGCC
This sequence comes from Vombatus ursinus, assembly GCF_900497805.2. Taxonomy (NCBI): domain Eukaryota; kingdom Metazoa; phylum Chordata; class Mammalia; order Diprotodontia; family Vombatidae; genus Vombatus; species Vombatus ursinus. Next base: position 2,987,127 of record NW_020954713.1, on the reverse strand, counting down.
TCCAGGATGCTGGCCCCTGGATGTCACCCTGGCAGTCTAAAGACTCAGGCTGGGACCCTGTGGCTAGTGATCCAAGATCAGAGGTATCCCAGCCACAGATAGAGTGAACATGTCGCTGCTCTGCTCAAGAAACTACATGGCTCCCTGTTGCCTCCTGGATAAAATACCAACTTCTGTTTGTCATTTAAAGCCCTTCATAATCTTACTTCAGCCTACCTTTCTAGGCGTATTAAAACAACACTAATAAAAATAAATAGCTGTCATTTATATAGCACTTTAAGGCTGGCAGAGTGCTTTACAAGTGTCACATTTGATCTTCACAGTAACCCTGGGAGGTAGGGGCTGTTATTCTGCCCATTTTACTTTTATCTATCTATCTGTTTATTTATTGGCTAGGCAGTGGGATTAAGTGACTTGCCCAGGGTCACACAGCTAGTAAGTGTTATGTGTCTGAGGCCGGATTTGAACTCAGATCCTCCTGAATCCAGGGCTGGTGCTCTATTACTGTGCCACCTAGGTGCCCCTCCCTTGGATTTTTAATAACTGCATGACCTTGGCCAAGTCCTTTTACTTCTGTTGCATTGCCTGTAAAATAGGGATGATAATCATATAAAACTGATGTGGGGAAAACTCATTAGGTTTATAGCCTAAGAAGCTGGAATCTGTTACTACCTGTGTGACCTTTGGCGAATCACTTAACCAGTCTCCGAGTCTATAAAATGGGAGGAGGGGTTGGATTGGACGTCTTCTGGGGTCCCTCTCATCTCCAAATCTAGGATCTTGTGATAACATAAAGTACTTTACCAATTTCGAAGGCTGTGGAAATGTCCTCATTGTTATTGTATTCATTATGTGTGTTTTGCGGAACAAAATCACAGCCCACTGTTGTAAACTGGTCAGTTCCCAAGTCACTAATAATCTGCCTAGTTAGCCCATTGTCTGGGCCCCTTGGCCATGTCTGGGTACAAGACGTCTGTTGTTCCAACAAAACCTGGCCACAGTGGACCCCAAGCCCTATCCCCATCTCTCTACTTGGAAGCTGTAGTTCTGTATCTCAGTACCTACCTGGGCCCTCCTTTCAAAGTCCACACCACACCTGCTGCTAATGTGGAATGGCTATCAATACCTAGTCAGGCCCTACTTTCACAGAATTTAGGTTTGGAAGGAACCTCAGGAACTGTCTCCTTCAACCTATGTGGGAAATAAATCCCAACTATAACATCCCTGCCCAGGTGCCATCTGTCCTATGCTTGGAGACCTCGAGAAAAGGGAAGCCCACTTCCTCCTGGGGCAACCCATTGTGCTGTGGGACCACTCTTATTCAGCTAAAATCGCTATCTATAACTTCCACCCTCTGGAACCAAGCAAAACAAGCCTGATCGCTTTTATGCACAAAGGCCCTTCGGGTGTTTGAAGACACCCATCATCCTTTCCAGCCTTCTCACTTCCGGGCTGACATCTCCTGTTCTTTCAGCTCCTCACCCAGCATGTCCTCCAGTAGTTAATTTATTTGTTAGATGCCATTCCTTACTGGAGGACCCTGAAGGTGACATCCTGGTGGCTTATCTTCAGCCCTGAGCTCTGAAATGTCCTGAGGGATGATAACCAGACTTTTCCTGCAAGATCCAGAGCCTCTCCTCTGTCTAGGGTCTGTAGGGCAAAGGACAAGCCTTCTGACATGTCTCCAGCCCTGTGAGGATGGCCTGAGATCTCAGCTGCCCATAGGACTGATACCTGTAGAGATTCCTCTATAGCTTTCTATGTGTTGGCAGAAAGTAGCTTTCAGTTGTCTTTGTTACTGGAGGGAGCCATGGAAAGGATCCTCCGAAAGGGAGGCAATGTGGTATATAAGGGGAAACCCTGGCTTTGGCGTCAGATGGCCTTGCCCTGCTGATTATATATAACCTGTGATAGGAACTTCCTTCTCTAGACCCCAGTTTTTTCCTCTGTAGTATTGAAGGCTGAACACAATGATCTTTCTATCCAAATAAATGATCCAATTTTAAAAAGGCAGAAAATTAGTTTATTTTCATGCTTACAGGTGAATATGGTCATGTCTGACAGTTGGGCCTAGTTTGTCTGAGACTTGCTTATTCAGAAGAAAAAATGGAGGTGGGAGGCTGTCTCCTTTCCGTATCTTGCGTTCTACTCCAAGCAAATCATCAAAAGCATTACCTTTCAGATGTATGTAATGTATAACATTAACCAAGCTGAGCTGCCTTCTCTCCCTAAGTTTGCTTGTGGTGTGTCAGGGCTTCTGAAACTTTTTCTGCTCGCAACCCCTTCAGCACTTCTTAAAGCCCCATATGGGGTCTCGACCCACAGTTTAAGAAGTGCTGGAAGAGATATATTGTATACAGCCTAAGATAAAGAGACCCTTCTTGTTCCAGTTTTATTTTTCCAGTTACAGTAAACATCAGTGATAGTGATAACATCAGTCAGGGAATTCACTTTTAGGGAGGCCATGGACAAGCTAGAGCAGATAGAGGAAGGCAGCCAGACAGGTGAAATCACCCTAAAAATCTGCCACATGCAGAGTGAACTAAGGGGCCAGGGAGGAGAAGCCTGGGTGGGGAGCAGAAGATACAGGCAGTCTTCATTTATCTGAAGGATCATCAGGTGGAACAAGAGATGACACATTGGGTCCGTGTCGCTCCATTGTGCAAAACTAGGAACACTTGGGGAATTACAGGGAGGCAGATTTCAGCTTGATATAAGGAAGGCTTTTCTAATGAATGGGACTGTGGAATAGGCTGGTCCAAAGGCAGTGAGCTCCCTGTCCATCACTGGAGATATCCAAGCAGACTTTGGCGATAGAAGGGCTTCAGGGTTCTGGATGGGAGAGTGTCCAGCTTAAATGCTGAGAGCCTAGCCTGCTCTGAGATTCTGTGACCATTAAACTAGGGAGGTTTCCGTCAAAACAGAGTTGAGATAAGTCCCCGGTGGTGTCAATGACTCCAGAAGAAAGGCAGGGGAGGGTAATGCACAAGATTTGGTTTAGAAACTGGGCCGCCATCTGGGTGGTTGCAGGATCCCTGACTCCTTCCTCCCCATGTGTTTGTTTGTTGGAGGCAGGAGGAGACGCTGATACCCAAGACTCATCTGGGCCTCCAGGTCCATTCTCTTGCCCAAGAGTAGCATGACTCTTCCATGTTGTTTCTCCCAGTAGACTATAAACTCTTGAAGGCAAGGAGTTTGAAGTTGTCTTTTGTGTTTTGTTTGTGTCTTCAGTCTTTGCATCCCCAGTGTCTAATGCATAAGCATATTTAATAATGCTTATTAACTGACTCAGGAGCTAAACAGCTATGCTATTTATGATCAGTTTTGGAAGACTCTCTGGAAGAAGGCACATACGTTATGGATGGGGAGGGACATCGTTGACATAACTTGTTTTATCCAGCTTACTCACTGTCGTATAAGGTGTGGAGGGGGGCATTGGGCCTGTTCCTACTTGTGTGGTCCATTCCATAGGGCCTCATCCAGACCTGGAAGGGTCTCCATGAGGAAACTGAGGCCCAGAGAGGTTAGGCCACACATGGTTTTTCTTCACCAGAGAACACAGAGGCTCAAACCGATGGGCCTTATAGAGATTGTGCCTTCTCCTACCATACCCCAGGAAGTCATGGGAGAGCCTGGAGTCTGAGAGGGGAGAATGGAAAGACAGATTCAAACACCCATCCAAGCTAACATTTCCTCCTTCCTATGTTTCAGGCCTCCGTAGGCTCTGAGAAACTCTTCGCTCCTGCAGCTAGTAAAGGTAAGAGATTTCATATACCTCACTCCTACCCCTGCCTCACGCCACCCTGGGACCTACATGGGCAGCCATCCCTATTTGCCCCACTGGGGCTCAGTCTCTCCATTTGTGAAATGGGGAGTCAGGTTTTGCCTTTCCTCAGAGAGGGTTGGCACCTCCATCCAGTAGGGCTTTGAGTCTCGGGACAGAGAAGGGTAAAAGCAAACAACCCTGTCAATGCCTCTGGAATGAATCGGAGCAATACCACCAGAGATCCAGCCTATTTAATTATTCATCAGGAGTGCGCCAGCCAAAATTGGTTTTTGATTTAAAGCATCCAGGCGTCGGATGTGTTGGGGGAGGACAGTACCAGATGGGAAGCAGCGACAGGACATCAAGAGGAAAGGGGGGTGTGTGTGTGTGTGTGTGTGTGTGTGTTTTGTGAAAACGCAGAGGTTCATTCATCTCACCTGTGCCTACGGTGGCGATGAACCCAGTGCCTACATTGCCCCCAGCAATGCCAATCTAGTTTCATTGCATTTCCAGTGACTAAGGGGCATGAGACCTGTCCCCTTTTGTTTACAGCCATGGATTTTACCGAGCTGGCTGTGGATAGAGGAGAGGTGAAACAGGGATTGTCCTCCCAGGACTTGTTTTCTGCTGGTAGGAACTATGTCTGGCCCGTTTTCTATGTGCTATCCTACCACCTATTACCTAGAGAGTTTGGGACACCCTTCTACATTAATTGTTATGGGGGAAGGGGTCAAAGGGGACATGGCCCTGTCTTCCCAGATGGCGCCAGCCCCTGCCCCAACCAGGGCCTCTGTGGTGAGCTTTGCTATAGCTAATTAAAAACCTAAATTAGAATAAGCATTTCATTTCATTTCTTTTCTTTTCTTTTTTTTTTTTTTTTTAAAGAAAAGGCAGAGCTACTGGGCCGTCTTTTTGTTATCAGTATCAGGAATCATCCTCTTAACAGAAAGGCCAGAACATGGCTAGTAGAGAATGGATATGCCAAAGATAAGGAAGAAGACGGGAGAGTACTCATTGCCTTGGGTCACTTCCCATCCCTAGGCCCAGATAAACTGCATAGATATGAAAAGTCACAGCTGATGACAGAGCTACCCCAGGCCTAGAGTAGGGCAAGTGTAGCCTTGATTAAAAAAAGAGAGAGAGAGACTCTAGGCAGGTGGGGTTGACTTCAGTTACTTGAAAAATTCTAGAACATACTATTGAAGTGATGGTTAGTGAACGTCAAGAAAAGGAAGTGGTGGTCACAGAGAGCCAGCTCGGCTTCATCTAGGACAGGTCATGCCAGGATAACCTTTATTTCCTGTTTTTGGATGGGGATAATAGGCGGGCTGGTCATGCAGAAGCTGTAGGTACAGGTCTTTAGAGATAGTAGCAAAGCATTTGACCAGTGTTTCCATACTGTTTGGATAGATGAGCTAGAGTGATGTGGGCTGGATGGTGGTCCAGTTCAATGGGTTCAAACCTGGTTGAATGGCTGGCTGCAGAGAGTAGTTCTTTTCCTGTTTAAAAGGAAGTCTGTGGTGAAATGCCCTTGTGCTCTGCCTTTGGGATTGTGCTGGTCAACATTTTTTTCAATTAACATTTAAATAAAAGCATAACTGGCATCCTTATCAGTTTAGGGGATGACACAAAACTGGGAAGGAAAACTAATCTTTTGGGTGGCAGATTAAGGATCCAAAAAAAAAGATCTCAACAGACCAGAATGTTGGGCTGGACTTAATCATTGGGACAAATGTAAAGTATTACTTTTGGGTTCAAAAAATCAGTTTCAGAAGGTGTAAGATGGGGGAGAAGCATGATTGATGGCAGTTTGTCTGAAAACCCAAGGGGTTTAATGGACTACGATAGCCCCAAAAAGCTAATGTAATCTAAGGCTGCTTTAAGAGAGGGATGGTAGGTAGGGACAGGGAACCGCTGTCCATGTAGAGTAAGTATCATGTGCAGTTCTGGATGCCACATTTTAGGAAGGGCACGAACAAACTGGAGAGGGTGCAGAGGAAGACAAGCAGGATGGGGGAGGGTGTCAAAGTCATGTCATTTGAGGATCACCTGAAGTAACAGTGGTTGTTTAGCCTAGAGAAGAGCAGACATTGGTGGGGAGGGAGGGAGGGACATGACAGTGGTCATCGCAGGGATGAGAGATTATCCTTCTCAGTCCCAGAGGCTGAAGCTAAGAGCAGTGGGTAAAAGGTGTTGAGGCATAGATCTTGGCTCAGTGTAGGAAGAAGGGAAAAAAGAAAACTTTGAATAAGAGCCAAATCAAAGGATGACGTGCTGCCCGGGGAGTATTGGCTTCTCCTAGCTGGAGGTCTAGCAAGAACTGCTTGTCTAGGGGTGTTATAGCGAGGAATCTTGTTCAGGCGTGGGATTGCACTGGATGGCGTCTGAAGTCTCTACCGACTGCAAGACTCTCATTGGCATACTCAGGCAGCTAGGTGGCGCTGGACCTAGAGTCAGGAAGACCTGTGTTCCAATCCTGCCTCAGACATTTACCAGTCACTTAACCTCTGCCTCAGTTTCCTCATCTATAAAGTGAGATGATAATAGCACCTACCTTGGGGTTATCGTGAGGGCCAAATGAGATATTTTAAAAAGTGCTTTGCAAGCCTTAAAGCACTAAATAAATGTTAGCTGTGAGGTTATCAAGGAGCTGTGCTAAGCTTGGGAGCTATGGCACAAGACTGAGTCCGGAGAGACAACTTGCCTGAGGCAGTTTGTGGGTGGAAGAAGTGTCTTATGAATACCGAATTTTGCCTGTTGGGTTAGATTGTGAAGGGTCTTAAATCCCAACAGAGGAATAGGGGATTGTCCTGGGCAGTAGGGAGCATGGGAGCTTTTCGAGCAAGGGAGTGATGTAGAAGCCCTTGGAGAGAGCTGGGTTTGGCCACCATGTGCAAGATGCAGGCTGGATTCTTCCTCTCCTCCCCTTTCATGCTCACCAGTCCCATATCCAAAGACAACTGAAATTTTGTCGGAAACAGCGTAATCGGATTAGCAGAAAGCAGAAGAGTGCAAGGAAAGAAACTGGTTTATTGGGGGAGGGGGAATGATGAGTTCATTAGGCTGGTGGGAGATAAGGTGGAAATGTCCAGCAGGTAGTTGGACATTGTGGACTGCAGCTTTCTGGGGGGAGGGGACCTCGGAGCAGGGGATATATCAATATGAGAGTCATTTGCTTAGAAATTAGGATTGAATCCAGAAGTGTGGGTGGTGAGAGGACGAAGGGCAGAGAGATGAAAAGAATCTCAGTCAGGACTGAGCCTTGGGGAACCCCGAGGAATGGGGCAGAAAGGAGGGGTCTGGGAAGTAGACCACGGAACAGCCACAGGAGAAAGCCATGGCCTGGAAGCCACGGGAAGAGGATCCAGAAAGAGGGAATAGTGGACAGTTGTCACGAGCTACACAGAAAGTCCAAGGATTAGGCCTTGGGAGGCAGCGTTGCTCAGTGTAGTAGGCTGGGGTTCAGAATGACCTGAGGTCAGATCCATCCTCAAACACTTAACTTTTCTGCATCCCTATTTCCTCATCGATCAGATGAGGGGGTCGGACAAGAGCCTTGTAGCTCTCCATCTGTGTTCCTGGGATTGTACCCCCCAGGGACTCCATTTCCACACCTGTCAAATGAGGGGGCTGGATTTTGTGGCCTCTGGGGTACCTTCCAGCACTAAATCTGTAAGCCAGTCTATTTTGCACCCCCCTCCCCGCCCCCCCTAGTGATCTTGAAAAGATGGCCCAGCGCTGATGAGTGGGCCCTCGGGGTTGAGAGGAGAAAGCAGATGGAAAGGGTTGGTACCACTGGGTGACCCAGAAGCTTGGGAGGGAGCCCCTGAGAGACCAGTAAAGCCTTGAGGAGGCAGCAGAAATCTGTCATGGGCACAGCGCGAGGCTGAAAGGGTCTGGACAAGGGCGAGCATGGAGTAAGAAGGATGGATGGGTCCACATGGCTCCCCTTCACGCAGCCCAGCCAGCCTTGGCGTATTGCTCACACCCTGCATCCCACGTCCCAGGCCTTTCCCTGAGAGGGTCTGGGGTCCACTCAGAACCCCTAATCTGTGTCACAGCTCCACTCTGGGGCCGTTTCCTTTTGAGTAGAGCCACCCTCATCCCCGAAGCCTTTGGCTACTAGGGACCCCCTGCCCCACCTCTGAATGTAAGTGGCTACTTCCTCTGGTAGAGTGTGGGGTCCTTGAATGGGTTTGGACTCGGAAACCTGAGTTGGAAAGCCTGTCTCTGCCAGTTACTGCCTGTGTGACCTTGGGCAGGTCACCAAACCCTCATCAGTAAAACAAAGAGGTTGGACCAGCTGTCCTCCAAGGTCCCTCCGAGCCCTTGATCTGTGGCCATGTATTATAACCCATCACTGCTTAAGAACAGCCAGGCACTGCCATGGTCAAGTCTCCTCCGAGCGCGCCAGCTGGCAGCCCTCCCTCCCTGCCCGGACCTGGCCGGGGGACCATTTTCACCCGTTTCCCCTTAGCGTTGGGCTGTAAAACCTCACTGGGCCGGGCCAGGCCAGGGCTGGGACCCAGGACAAGAAGCAAAGGGGCCCCAGAGTCACCAGGCTAGACCGGCAGAGTCCCCGGATGAGAAGCTCGGGCGCTTGACTCGCAAGAGAGGTCCTGGTGCCCTCCCTCAGGCCCTATTCAGCCTTCCTTTACGTACCCTTCTAATAAGCTTGCTTCTTAGGGGCTGTTTAGGGGGAGCCCTATCTCAAAACAACTTTGAGAGAAATAGCGAAGAGACAGAAATTACTTAAAAGCAGGTGCAAGGTCCCAGGTGGCGGGGGGGGGGGGGCACCCCCTTCAGGGCCTAGCCAGTTGGCTACCCCACCCCCACTCCTCACCCCTCCCCCAGCAGTCTTTCTCTGCACCCCAGCCCCCCCGTGTCCCTGGGACTCCAGGGCTAAGGGCCTCCCCACCCTTAGGGCTAGGATCTGGTGTCCCTAGGGTTTAGGGGTCCCCTTTGACCTCCTCACGAGGCTGGGATCCAGGTCCCTGTAGCCTCCACTCTGGGGCCAGGCCACAGTGAGACAGTGGCTCACCCTCTTGTCTCCCTTCCAGGTTTCTCGCTGAGTGAGAAGCCCGAGACAAAGGCTCCTGTTGGGCCTAAGGTCTCAGGGCTGGAGCGAAGCCGGGAGCTGAGCACCGACACCCCGTTTCTGCCTCCTGTGCCCAGTCCCCCGGCCCCCACGGTCACCACAGTTCCTATAGGCGCCCCCTCCAGCACCCGAGCCAGCCCCTTGGTGAAGAAGGAGGCCCCGCCCCCACCCCGCCTCACTCCACAGCCTCAGCAAGTGCAGCCTGCACCCCCGCAGCCCCGGGCCCCACCCCCAGCACACGTGGGGCCCCCCCTGGGCACCTACCCCGGCCATCCCCCTGCCACACACAACGGCCTGCACAGCCTCAGGTAAGGTTGGCACCTGCATCTGGGGAGGGAGGTCAGGGTGGGGATAGCAGACCTGGGACAGATAGGCATGGGGGCTGGTTCAGGGCCCAGGGGTGTGGTGTCAGCCCCATCCAGGGGTCGAGTTAACTAACTTGTCTTTCCTTTGTCTCCGTGGCTTCCTCCCACTTCCTCCTGTTACTTCTTGCCTGACTGTGGCATCTGTGTCTCTTCCCTTCCCCCATCCCTCTTGCTCTTTTCTCTCCTCTCTGTCCCTATATCTGCCTGTGTCTATCCCCCCTCTCCCCATCCTCCTTCCTCTCCCTTTGACTCCTGACCTTTCTCCTCTTTCCCTCTATCCCCTTTCTCTCCTCCTATCCCCTATCTCCCCATCCTCTTTTGTTTCCCTTTGACCCCTGATCCTTCTCATCTCTCCCTCTATCCCCATCTCTCCCTCTATTCCCTCTTTCCCTCTGTGCCCCATCTGTCTCTATCCCCTTTCTCCTCCTCTGTCCCTTATCTCCCCATCCTCCTTCGTTTCCCTTTGACCCCTGATCCTTCTCATCTCTCTATTCCCCGTCTCTCCCTCTATTCCCCATCTCTCCCTTTATTCCCTCTATTCCCTGTCTCTCCCTCTATTCCCCGTCTCTCCCTCTGTTCCCCGTCTTTCCC
>NW_020954713.1:2860425-2977297 GCF_900497805.2 Vombatus ursinus | reverse complement strand
TCTCCCTTTATCCCCTCTCTTTCCCTCTATTCCCCGTCTCTCCCTCTGTTCCCCATCTCTCCCTTTATCCCCTCTCTTTCCCTCTATTCCCTGTCTTTCCCTCTGTGCCCCTGTCTCTATCCCCCATCTCCTCCTCTGTCCCCCATCCTTCTTCCTCTCCCTTTGACCCCTGTTCCTTCTCCTCTCTCCACCTCCTCCCTCTCCATCCTCTCACCCCTCTCCCGTCCCCCAGCAGGAGCAGCAGCGCCAGCAGTGCAGCCAGCCTCGGCCTCCCCAAGCACGTGACACTGTCCTCCCACGGGCCAGGCCCGGCCCTGCCTCTGTCCATCTCCAACCTTGCTACCTCGCACTTTGCGCTCCGTTCCCAAGCCCAGCATCAGCACCACACGGCGGCCATGTTTGCTGCCCCCCCCCACGCTGCCCCCTCCCCCATCGCTCCCTACCAACAGCCTGGTTATCCCCGGACACCCAGCCGGTATGTCCCAGGGCAGCCCCACTGCAAAAATGGGTATATCGAGGGCTGACAGGAAATGTGATTGTTCCTAAAGTTGACCAGAGTTTGGGAAAGGAGAAATGAATGACTCCTAGGGGAAGGGGGGGTGTCATTACACGTAGAATGAAAGCTCAGGCTGGCCCATCCTCCGTGGATGTTTTCACTGACCATGGGCCATAGCTGGCTGGACTTGGGTTGGGTCAGAGACTGGGAAGCAATCAGGAGCCTAATTTTTAGGGCTGGAAAGTACCTTAAACATCATCTCGTCTGACCCCCTCGTTTTAGAGATAAGGAAATTGAGGTCCAGAGTAGGGTCACACAGCTAGTGTCAGTGTCAGAACTGAAACCTCCATCCTCTGACTCTAAATCCCACATTCTTTCTGCCCCAGGACCCCCACTTTCCCCATATGGCCCAACTGCTTCATTCCCAAGATTGAATACACACACACACAGAGTCAGAAACTAGTCTAGGGCCTTCACTCCTGCCTGACCCTCAACAACCCCTGAGAGGGAGAGGGTCTGAGAAGGACACTGACCCCACCGGCCAGGGACCTGTCTCACACCGGATGAGTCCTATGCCTGAGGCTATTATATCTTCATTGCCTGGGAGGACAGGGTTAAGGGGGAGCCCATTTCCCAGGTAAAGGTGTCAGAGGCAGCTTTCTTCCCTAGTGATAATGTTTTTCGGGAGGAGTCTTTGCCCTGGTTTGGGAGAATGAGCTAGTACATGTTTTATCAGCTTGGGGGCATGCTGGGGGCGGGAGGGCTTTTTTTACCCGGCCGAGAATTCTTGAGAGAAGTTGGAGTCCTTTCCCTAGGCAGGGCCGAAGGGTTGCCCATCCTCAAGAGTTGTAGGTCAGAGATCCTATCCTCTGAGTAGAGAGCCTCAGAGAGTGTCAGAGGGACCTTGTTCCCTGGGACAGGGGGAGTCGTCCCCAGCCAGCTGAGAAGCAGGGGAGAGGGGCTTGTTGGGGAACCTCTTCTAGGGCAGGGGGGAGTCTCAGGGGGCAGCCTTTTTTCCAGAGAGAAGGAGCTTTCAAAGTTAGATTAGCCTTTTACCCAGAAGACATGGGGGTCCCAGGGAGGCTCTCAAGAGAAGCCTGTTCCCTGGGTCAGAAATGTCAGGGAGAGCTGTTAACTATCTAGGAGGGGTGAGACAAAAGGGGGAAGAAGGGGAGAAGGTAAAACCCAAGGCCCTGCCCAACATGTCAGCACAAACACATATATGCCAGGTGTTGGAAGGGGCTCTTGTTCCTATGGGGAGGGGCACGATGTCAGGGAGAGCCCCTTCCCTGCAGGTGGGGGATCTCTGTGGCAGTGTACCACTCCCTGGGTGAAAAATGTCGGTGGAAGCCCATTCCTTGGGGTAGAGGGTCTCCGAGCCTTCCCTGGGCAGAGTCGGGGACCCACGGGAAGGCCTGGCTCGTGGCTCAGGGCAAGATGTCAGGGGGAGCCCGTTCCCTAAATAGAGGGGTGGTCGGGGAGCCCTCTCCCTCGAAGGGCAGGCAGAGGGCCGTTTGGGGAGGCCCCTTTCCTGGGTGGAGCCCCCTGTATGGGCAGGGATGGGGGAGGGTGGTCACAGGGAGGGGGTGGGATGTCCGGGGGAGGACAGCCCTTGTTTTCTGCTGGGATGACTCATGGTGTTCTCTCTTGTCTTTAGATACCAGCCTGTTGATTTCATTCAACCAACCAATCATGTATTGCCAGCCTCATTCGGGGATTCTGATTGGTACTTTGTCACAGGCATCCCTCTTACCTTCACCCTTGAGTCCTCACGTAGAAAACACCCACAGCATTGCCTGCCGAAACAGGGAGTGCCAGGTGAATATCTGCCCCCCTCCCGCCCGCCGGGACTCACGGCCGACGCCTCTGTGTCTCTCTCTCTTTTTCTCTTCTAGATCACGAGCTGCTCAGGAAAGAGCTGAACACGCGTTTTCTGGTCCAGAGCTCGGAGCGGCCCGGGGCCTCAGGGGGCCCGGGCTCGCCACTGCGGGCGGAGTTTCATCAGCACCAACACACACACCAGCACATACACCAATACACATTCGCCCCCTTCCCTCCCGGCCCGGCCTCGACGCCGCCGCTCCTATCGCCCTCCGCACCCGCCCCCGCCCCGGTGCGTAGCGCCAGTGCCCCCTGAGTGCCGGGGGAGAGCGAAGGAAGGGAGGGCGGGCCGGGGCCAGGAGGGAGTAGGGGGGAGCCGGCCGACCAAGCCCGCCCGCCCCGGTGTGGCCCGGCCTGAGAGCCAGGCTCCGAGGGACCCAGGCACACGCACATGCACACGCACACGGACGCCCATGGGGCCAGGGCAAGGGCATTTCTCTTTCTTGGTGTCCGGCGGGATCGCCCTGAGCCCCTCCATCCTTCCTTCCATTCTCCCTGCCTGGCATGGCCCGTTTCCTGCTGCTCTGCTCACACACCTTTGCTTGCAGCCTGGTCCAGCGAGCGGACACAAACATACACACTCACACTCACACACACATACATACACACGTGTGCTTTGTTGGGTGGGGCCTTGGGTTTCAGCCTCTTCTCTTTTTTTCCCTTTGGTTTTCCTTCCCAGAGGCAGCTGGTGGTGGGAGGTCCCTGGACACCGCCATACTCTCTGAGGGTCTCTCTATGTTAGTGGCACCAGGGGGATGCTTTCTCCCACTGCTCTGTGTCCTTGGAAGCTCGGGCCCTAGTTCTATGTGCGCTCCATGTCCTCTGTCGGTGTGTTGCTCAGACCCGGTCCTCGCGGCTGTCTCTCCTTTTCTCCATCAGTGTGTCCCTACAAGGGCTGTTGGGAAGGTGATTCTGAGGCTCAAGCATTTCCTTCCTGTGCCTGTGGCCTGATTAACATTATTTTACCCTGTCTCCAGGGCCGGTGGACTTGACCCCACGCCACATCTTTCCGTCTATGTCTTTTGAACGCCATTCCTTCCTTTTTCCTTTGTCCATGACCCAAAGTTTATAGTTCCCAGTCCCTTGTTCATGACCTAGTAACATTCTCACACACACAAACATCCATGTGTCCTTGACTTGGACATCCTTAGATGATGTGGTCCTCGTGACCCCGCGTCCCGAGGACATGCCTTCCAGCTCCTACACCCTCACGTGTGACGATTCCTTGGGCCCTGCGTGTAGTATAGGGGGTCACAGCACTGGACTTGGGATCAGCACCAGGATTCCCATTCTGGCCCTGCTCTTCTCCCATGTGACCATAAAGCAAGTCACTTCACTTCTGAGCCTTGGTTTCCTCCTCTGTAAAATGGAGGGCGTTGAACTAGATGACCTCTGAGGTCTAAAATCTATGATCTTGGCACTGAAAAGGGAGAGGGCACTCTTCCTACCCTCGTTTCTAAGTGGGTTTTATTGTTTAACTATCTCTCCCCACATCCACATGTATATACACACACAAAATGTTCTATTAGCCCAGATGTTTTAACCCTGTGTTAATGTTCCAAAATAACCCAGAATGTAGCACCACATGGGCTTACAATCTGGATCTTATCCATGGTTCCTGTCCGATGGGGGCCCTCCCCAGGGAGCAGCCCTAGCACCATGAATTAGCAAGGGAGGAGGGACTGGAGAGTTGCTTTCTTGTCTTGAGCTGGGACCTGTGGGCGTTAATGTCCACTGTTAGCCTGGTGGTGGTCCTGTGACCTTTGTATCCCAGAACAGAACCACCTAAAGCTATGGGAGTGGCTTGGGCCCCAGTGTCTGGCATGGGTCCTTCCTGGGAGATGGGGAGGCAGGGCACAGAGTGAGCACCCAGAGAATGGCTTAGCCAGAGGGCCCCTTTTCCCTGGGGATGTCGGGCTTGTAGCCCTCCTGCTTGCTCACTGGTAGCGTATCAGGGTTGGGAATGAGCGGATCGAGGGGGACATCTGTGCTGGGGGAGGGGCCTCACACTTCCTTTCTTTTTCCTTCTAGTTTGACAAATACGCGCCCAAGCTGGACAGTCCCTACTTCCGACATTCCAACGTGAGTGTGAGTGTCCATCGGCCTCCAGAGCCCTTTGTGTCCAGTGTGTCCACAGCCCCTGCCCAGTCTTCCGTGTTTATTCCTTGACCACTCTGTGTCCATGGACTCAGCCCAGTGTGTCTGTCCTCTTTGTCCTGCCCTGTGTGCCTGCCAGCTTTGTCCCCTGCCCTGTGTGCCCGCCACCTTTGCCCCATGTAGCTGTTTTTCCTGTCTCTTGGGGCTGTTATACACTGTTTACACCTTCTTTACTGTCTTAGCTTCAGTGGGCTAAGAAAGACTTTTCCAGTGAAGACAGACCTCCCCCACACCCCACATCCCACATCTGACCAATAGAGTTGCCTGGCCCCACAGCACCACACTCCAAACCACATCCACCCTTTGCACAAGCCTAGGTTTTTTGTTTTTTGGGTTGTTTTTTTTTTTTTTTTTTTTGGCTAGGCAGTGGGGTTAAGTGATTTGCCATGGGTCACACAGCTAGTGAGTGTTATGTGTCTGAGTCTGGATTTGAACTCAGGTCCTCCTGAATCCAGGGCCAGTGCTCTGTCCGCTGCACCAGTTAGCTGCCCCGAAAGCCCAGGTTTTTATAGGACTCTCTTTTGCAAGGACCTGTGACTTTGTGGGGACTCAGCAAACAGGAGGTGCTGGGTAGAAGACACCTAAAGCTTCCCAGGCCAGGCAGGGTAGAGAACCTGGGCTTTGCAGCCCCACAGGGTGTTAGGCATGAGGGCAGGAATGTCAGCGTCTGACTCTGCCTTTAGCGGCTGGGAGAAGCTCGGACTCTTCCATCCCTGTCCCATTTCCCTCAGAGGCCTGGGATTCTCCAGGTCAATGGGCCTGGCATATCCAGGGCCCACAGGCATCTGTGATAGGATCCCACTGGACTATTGCTGCAATGGTTAGGGCTAGTGTCTGTGGCTCCCGCCCTTTGTGCCAGTCACTGTGACCCATAGCTGACCTCTCATTGCCCCCACTGTCACCATGCGGGCAGCATAATCAGGAGGTACTGGCGGTATTCTTGGTCACTGATGTAGAGGTGTCCGTGTGTGTGGATGTATGTGTGGGTGTGTGTGGGTGGGTGGCATCAGGAAGCAACCGTGCTGGTCCAAGGTGGGTCTGAGCAGGCTCCAATGCCCAATGCTGCTCTGGAGAGAGGCCCCAGTGTGTGATGGCCAGACCTCATAGGAAGACTAGGAGCGGCTACTGGCCTTCCAGTCGCTGTCCTTTTTTCTTCGTCTGGTTTAGGAAAGGGAAGGGAATAAGCATCTTTTTTTTATATAGCACCTACTATGTGCCAGGATTGTGCTAAGTACTTCACAGACATCTCATTTGATGTTCACAACAACCCTGCAAGATAGATGCTGTTATGATCCCCATTTTATAGTTGGGGAAACTGAGGCAGACAACAGTGAAGTGACTTGCCCAGGATCCCACCACTAGGAAAGTGTCTGAGGTCAAATTTGAACGCAGGTCTCCCTGACTCCAGGCACAGTGCTCTGGGCACTGTGGAGCCCCAGTCGCCTCTTTAGGGACCTTGGAGGGGTGGGCCTGACAGCTGGGTTTGCTTTTTTTCCCCTGGAGGCACAGCCTGGGGGTTTCTGGCCTGGCCACCAGGCCTGTTCCCCTGCTTCTGTCCTCCTGGCATTCTTGTCTAACTATGACCTAAACCGGACTTCTCTTCTCTTCTTGTCTTTACAGTTCTTTCCATCCTACCCTCCTGCCATGCCCGGAATGGCCCCTTTGCTTGCCCACTCAGGCCCTTTTGGGTCCCTACAGGGAGCCTTCCAGCCCAAGGTACCAGCTGCCCTGGGGGTGGGAGAGAGGGAGGGCAGGGGCGTGTCCCGGGTGCCTGTGCCCATGCCCACGGGGGCTGCATGCAATCCACCTGGACTGGACACCCCCTCTGGGCCGGCTCTCTAGTTGCATTCCTCCTGGCCTCCTTGAGGGCCACAGTCTCTGAGGTACACACCACCTACTCCGCTACGATCCAAAGAAGCGTGGGCTGGTCTAGAGCTGGGCAGCGGAGGGGACGGCTGTGCTGTGAATGATTCTGAACCATCGTCGGAAAGAGAGTTTCCAGGAAATGAGCCCTCACCACCTGTCACCCTTGGGGAGGAAGGCAGAAGCTTGTAGACCAGTTTGATGTAGCGCATATGGAACTCTCACCTGTGGCTGGGCAAGGCCCACCATCCTTAGGCACTGTTCCCCTTGCCTATTGTAACCTCAGCATTAGCGTCACCGCGAAGCTCCCTAGCTGTGGGCCTGTACTGTGGCCAAAAGGCTTTTTCAGGTGCCCTTTGTTGTGCGGAAGGCTGGATTGGATGGACGGCCTCAGTGTAAACAGAAATAAACGTCCACGAAGCTTCCCTGATTGTTCGGAGTCTGGAGAGCAAGCAAGCTTTCTTCCTTCCTTTCTTTCTTTCTTTATTTATTTTTAACTACCACAACAGACAAAGCAGAAGGGGAGGGAGCCTCTGTCCCCACCTGGATGTCATCCCTCTAGGTGAACCCCCACCCCAAGATGACACCTCTCTCTGCCATCATTTGAAAGGCTTAGACTAAGGGCATCCCATTGGCAATCCCATTGGTATAGCCTGATAGAGGGTGATAGAGCCCAAATCTGAAACTATGAGTCATCTTTCTCCCCCCCTCCACTTACCCCAAACCCAGCTCTGCTGTGGTCATGATGGTCCAGCAGGCACCAAGACTTTAGTCATGAAGAAGGAGATTACAGCCATATTTCTGCCTTCATTAGAAATTAATCCGAGCAACCAGAAGGCCCCAGGCTGTTTTCAGAACCTTCACCCATCCTTCTTCAGAATATCCAAAAGCCTTTGTTCTCCCTGGATCTCAGGATCCTCCCCCCTGTCTTCCCTGGACAGATGGGCATAGAGTGTGATGGACACAGAAGCAATGTGAACAGGATTTAAGCTGGTCATGCCGCACCTAGAGAGAGCCTGGGTAGAGCTGCGTGGGCAGTGTCGAGGTTATAATGCCAACTGACTCTAGAAAGCAGAACCCTGGTCCTAACCTGGGGAGCCACACTTTCATGATTCAGTTTCCCTATCTTTCAGTTATACAGCATCCTGTATTTACCTGAGGCTGAAGGTACCATCCAAACTCATTAGGGGCTGTCACTCATCACTTTTTTCCACTGTCCTACAAGATGAGACAAGGCAGAGATTATCACATCCATTTTATACGTTGGGAAAACTGAGGCCATCCAGGACCAAGATGTAGTGCATGAAGTATGAGAAGAACCCAGGCCACTTTGCTTCTGGTTTCTCTTACGGAGAGTTTTTCTGCACGAGAAGGTCAGAGGCAAAGAACCAGTCAGTGCTATTTGAAGAAGACTGGCTTCCTCATCCAGATCTTGTCCAGGCCCGTGGGGCCTCGTCTAGGTCAGAGTCTTAGCCAAGTTCCTGTGTGTTGTTCCACAGGCCTTAGAAACACTCCTGAGTCAGACCAAGTCTCCAGCCCAGGGCTCAGGGTGATTTATGGGGCCTGAGCACCATTCAGGGCAGCCGCAGTCTGACTCCCTTTGGTGCTGTCTCAGGAAGGCAAGAGGAGAAGCAGGCCTGGAATGTCTCACCGAAGGCAGATGGAGCAGAAACCCTGCTGGACCAAAGTCACATCTGAACAAACTTGGAAATGGAATTGGTGTACCAGAGTCAGAGGCAATGTCCCCATCGGGGCATGGTATCTACCCTCTTATACCCATGGCCATAAAGGTCCCAGGAGCTGGGGGCCCAGGAAACCCTCGTGAAGCCTTGTCCAATATTGGACCTCACGGTGGTCCTGGATACGGCCAGACATTAAAGCTTCTCTCCTTCTGGACAGTCATCTGAGACTTGGAAATCACAGAACCCCAAGATCTGGAAAGGAGGGCAAAGGGCCAGATAGCCCCACCGTCCCCTGAGCAAGCTGCCCCGGTACAGCCTTCTAGACCAGTGGCCATCTAGCCTTTGCTGAAAGACGTCCAGATATGGAAACTCATTCCATCCCAGTGCTAGCCCCTCTCTGCCTTCCTGACTTCCCTTTGGAGATGCCTGAGCTCTCTCCCCACAAAGGACATGGGTTTGCAACACCTAACACAATCCCTGGCACACAGTAAATGCCTTTTCACTGACGGTCTGATCCTTTGGGGATATGGTAGGGTAGAGCTGGTACTGGCTAAGGTCCTCATCCTCTTTCCCTTTGCTTGAGGCCCAGGGTCACTGTGTCTCTTCGCCTTGGTCCAGCATGGAATTGTAACGGTGTCTGATTTTAAAAACTTTTACAGGAAAGGTGCTGGTGTGTGTGTGGGGTGTGTGTGTGTGTGTGTGTGTGTGTGTGTGTGTGTGTGTGTGTGTGTGTGTGTGTGTGTGCGTGCGCACTTGCATATGGGTACATAGGATCATAGACTACAAGCCATAAGGGGACCTCGGGGGATGACCTAGGCCAACAACTTCATTTTCCAAATAAGGAAACTGAGGCTCAGATATTGAGTGATGATTCCAGGTCACACAGGTACAGAGGCCAAGCTGAGACTCAGACCCAGGTCTTGAGACTCTGAATCCAGTATTTTCCTCCACACTGCACTGGGTTCGTGGGCCACTAGAGAGAACTTTGGGAAACACGGGAAGTACCAGCTTGAAAGGGTGGCTGGTGGGAAAGGCAGGAGTGGTAAAGAGAAGGCTGGGAACCAGCCTGGAGGCAGCGTTCTGAAAAAAGGCCTTGGGCCTCTGCCCACATCCCCGATTGGCTCGTAGCTTTCAGAGCTGTCTTTGACCCAGTCTGTCACCAATTCTTTATTAAGTGGCTGCTGTATATGTGCCAAGCGATGTGCTAGCCACTAAAGGATAGAAAGACAAAACTGAAATGGCCCCTGCCCTGAAGAAGCTTACCTTCGAGCAGAGGAGACAGCATTGCACATATGAGGACATAACCGCGTCTGGTTTTTAAAACTTTTGCAAAATGGGAGCTGGCCCAAATGTACAGCGTAGAGAGGATTTCCCTGTGACTAGCTTACTCTTAACTTACTGCCTCTCCTTTCTCTCTCGATCCCAGACGTCAAACCCCATCGACGTAGCGAGCCGGCCAAGCACTGTCCATCACGCCCTCCTACAGAAAACCCCAGGGGTAGGTACCTGGGTCTCTTTCTTCTCTGTTGTCTTGGTACATGCCCAAAGGAAGTCCCATGTTGGCTATCTTGGGAAGTTTCCTCGAGGTCCAGGATGTATTCTCCCACCTCCTGCGCACTTGGAGCTTGTTGCATTGAGACTATCTGTCTCATATTTTATGAAGTGTCATGGAGGGTGGTGAGGGAAGCAGGGGTGCCCCTGGGGTCTTCTGGCTTCAGGCTTCACCATGTTACCTCCAACGTGGATACCAGAGCACCAAGCCCCCAGACTCTCTGGTCCTCTCCCACCTTCTCTGTCCATGCGTCCCACCATCCAAGGGGTCTGGTAGTAATAATAATCCTCTTACCTTCTCTGTTGCTCACAGGTGTCTGACCCCTACAGGACACAGGTCAGGGTAAGTAGGAGAGAGAGAGAGTGTGTGTGCGTGTGTGTGTGAAAGGCTTAGCCCCCTAGCACATCCTTAGCAGAGAGAGTGTTAGAGATCCAGGGGAACCTCGGTAGTGTGGGACTGGATCCCTTTAATATGTAGGCCTGGGTCTCTAGTACTGTCTCTGGATGCCCATCCAATCATTTCCCCAGAAATCCAAGCCAAACCTCAGGGAAGGAGGGAGGGGAAGGGATGAAATCAGGAATCCCACCAAGCTAGTGTCTCTAGTCAAAAGGTTTTGTTTCTCCCATTGCAGAAACCGGGAAAGTGGTGTGCCGTGCATGTCCAAATCGCCTGGCAAATCTACCATCACCAGCAGAAGATCAAGGTGAGGCCCTCCTAGCCAGTCTCAGACCCGTGAGAGGGTTCTGACCTGCTGTGTAGTCACCAAAACTCTCTTTGTGGTCTGAAGGCTCAAGGGCCGAATCTCTAATGGGATCTGTTGCTCCCAACCGATGTTTGTGTAGGTGGGTGAATGTGGGTGTATGGGGTGGGGTGGGGAGAGAAGAAGCAATAACAAGCATCTATTGAGCACCTACGGTATACAGACTTCCTTAGAAGATTGCCCTTAAGGAGCGCACGGTCTAGTTGGGGAGGACCAGAATGTATCAGCACAGGGTTTAAGTCACTCTCAGCCAGCCTGGGAAGAACCATCCCATGCCAGCCAAACACAGCCCACAGATGTGCATGTATCTGAGCATGAGAGCCCAGGGAGAGGCGGCTGCAGGCAGGTGTGGTCAGGGAAAGAGGGCTTGGCACAGGGAGGTCCGGCGTAAGGGAGGACATTCCAGAGGCAGAGGAAGTGAGGCATTGCTGGGAGTCCTTGCCCGGTGGTTAGGTGGCTGCCCTCAGTAGGTCGAGAGAGGAGGAACAGAGTCATAGTGGGAGTGCAAAGGAAGCGACCGACGGGGAAGAAAGGAGTCGACGGGACTTGGGCAGCCTGTTAAGCCTGAGGAGGTGAAGAGAGAGGGGAGAGACCAAGATGACCCTGAGGTTTCAGAGGCCTCCTCAGACCATCCCCATCTGCTCCGAACTGGATCTCCCATAGACGCCTCGAGCACAATACGTCCACTGTGGCACCATTAATAGAAATCCGCGTGGCCCGGCTTTGGGAATGTGGGATTTCAGGAGGTATCAGTCACTTCCCAAGCTTTCTGAAGCTAGTGGCTCACCATGCACTAGGCATTGTCCTCAGCACTGAGAATACAGAAAAAAGGCAAGACCGGTCTCTGCCCTCAAGGAGCTCACACTGTAATGGGGGAGACAAATACTCACACCAGTGTATGTACAAGATCTGTACGGCGTGGATGGTACGGAGCGTAGGGACAGCTGAATCTTTGAGGGTGGGTCCTGGGACCCAAGGGAGGGGAGATGGAGAAGAGGAGGAGGAGGATGGAGGAAAGGCCTCTGAGTTTCTTGATTACAAGACCATTTACTGCCGACATCGGAGAAAGCAGCTTCATTAGAGTGATAAGGAGAGATTCTAGGTGTTAAAAGACGAGGACACCGGGGAGGAGAAAGTGGAGGCAAAAAAGATAGATGGTTGTTTCAAGAAACATTGCCAAACAGCAAGGTGGTGCAGTGGATAGAGGGGGAGAGATGGGCAATGTTAGAGATCTGTTTTCAGAGCAGGGATGGTTAATAAAGCACAGTCCTGGAGGAGACAGGATGGGGTGGCGGTCTGAAGGCCACCCATGGAAAGGTTGACCTTTCAGGAGAGGGAAACATCCCATCTGTGGGAAAGAAGGAAGTGCAATCTGGTACACACCGACTTCTCGTCACCTCAGAAGCAATATCCAATACTCCTTTTTCCCCCTTCCTTACATCCTTCATTGAGAGCAAGGGGGGGTTTGGAGCAGCTTCTCCAGAGAGGCTGAAAGGGAAGGGAGAGCAGCAGGGAGGGCCAGACTGAGGGCAGACAGCTGATGTGGGTGACTCGAGCACCCCACGTAGAATGGAAAGGACCCTACATTTCGAGACAAGGGACCTGGGTGGAGATCCCAGCGCAACTATTGGCTTCCTACGAGACCTCAGAAAAGAGGAGGCATCCCTCTGAAGCATGGTGACTTGGGGCAAACCACCTGACCTCCCTTGGGCCTCAGTTTATTGATCTGTAAAATGACTTTCACCTACAAGTCTGTGATTTTAGGATCTTATCTCGTGAACCTTTCGGCCTCGACTTCACCATCTAAAATGAGAGAGTTTGACTTTCAACCCTTGGAAATACGAGGTTCCTTCTGACTCTGGATCCGTGAGTCTCTATTTCCTCCTTTGTACAAGGAGGGGTTTGGACTCAGTTGGCCTCTAAGGGCCTTTCCGGCTCCAGACGGGGGACTCTTAGGCAGTAGAGAGTACAGTAGAAAGGGGGCAGATCCTGGAGGCCAGTGTAGACAGAGGGGGACAGATGGACCAGGTGACAGGGAAGGAATGACTGACTCCTTTCAGAAAGGGTTTGGGAGGTGCCACGGGGGAAGAAAGGCAACTTAGGTCTGTTTCTTTTTGTCCCAATGAGAGAAGGAAGCGAAGCTGGTGGTGGGGAAATGAGGCACTGCGTAGAAAGGTTAGGGTTTGTCTGTCAGCCCGCGCCTCATGGTGGGATATGAATATCTGGTTTGAGGCCGGAGACCCTGAGGCTAGCTGACCTGGGATGTGGCTGTGGTGGGTGGGTGTCACACAGACACACACACACACACAGTGTCGTCCTTGAATTCTCAGCCTCCCTCCATCTGCTGTCTCCTTGCAGTTCTTCAGGTATGATACCCATTCTCTCCTTTCTGTGCCTAGCACATCTGGAATGCCCTGAAATCCCGCCTTCTATAAGAAGCCTTCTCTGACCTCCCCCCACCAGCTGCTAACACCCTCCCTTCTCGGCTCACTACCTATCTACATGTTGTCTCCCCAATCAGGCTCTGCGCTCCTTGGGGACAGGGTCTGTTTTGGCTTTTTCTGTGTGTTCCCAGACACTTGTCTACTTAATTAAAATGTTTGTTGACTGACTGACTGACTGACTGACTGACCAACCAAGTGCATCTCTCTCTGGTTACGTAACCTTACCGGCCTAGGGGAGCAGAGCAAAGACCCTGCAGGGACTTTGCCCAAAGACCATCCCATCCAACGGCTATCCTCTGTGTCTTTGCAGCAGATGCACCTGGACCCCCACAAGCTGGAAATTGGTGGCAAACTGGACCTCTTTAGCCGGCCACCTGCACCTGGGGTGTTTCCTGGGTTCCATTATCCCCAGGACCTGGCCAGGCCACTTTTCTCAACCACAGGTAAGAGACCCCAGCAGGGGCTCTGTGTGTGTGTGTCTTGTCTGTCTGTCTGCTGTTCCCATTGCCTATGTTTAGCCCAGACCAAGGAAAGCCCAGGTTTCCTCTGTTGCTTTTTGACCCAGATGGAGGGCTCAGTACAGCGGCTGTGGGTCCCTCCAGCCAAGAAAGACCTGTGTTTGCTCTCATTCAGCCCCCTCCCTGTTAAAAAGTCTTGGTGGAAATCTCAGGAAAATGTGTGTCTTTCATGGTTGTTTGGAGTCTGCTACGCCACGTAGGAAGGTTGAAATTGGCATACGAGTGATGGAAGGGGCCAGGAGTAAGGCCACATGAGAACTGCCCCGCTGACCATGGAGGCTGTTTGTTGGAAGCATGGGTCATTCCAAGAATGGGCAGTCTTGTTCTTTGGCTGTCTCTGTGACCATGAGCCTCCTGGATGGGGGCCTGTGCATTTAGCCTGATTGGATGCTGTTAGCTTCAGCACACTGTCGGGGGATGGGGAGGGAGGCCGGACTTGATCCCTTGCCCAAAGGTTTCTCTAAGCCCAGGATTTGTGTAGGAACTGCACCGAGGCACCAATGGAGGCAGGAGGGAGCGGTGCGTCCTTGGGCCAGCCGCCAGAGCCCAGCTGGAGGCGGAAGGAGCCAAGAGGTCAAACGGCTTGGTGCCAGCTGCAGAGCTGGCCAAGGGAGCTGCTGAGATCACTTCATTTCACTCAGCAGGGGGTCAGCGCTGAACTCCTGAAGCAGCCAAGCCTTTTAGCTGGTGCCTTGCCTGGACAGTCTGGCTGAAGGCAGGGGGGCCAGCAGGGCCAGACTCAAAGGGCAGGAGGGCACCTCGCATGCAAACAAACAAACCAACGTTCAGCCGAATCAGCTCCTAGCCTGAGCCTGCAGAGAAACAGGGAGGCTGAGGGGGAGAAGCCAGGGCCCAGAGCAGCCAGGAGGAAACTGGAAGGTTGGTCCCCAGGTCCCTCCTGAAGGGAAAGAAGGCTCGAAGGAGGCCGGGGCTATGGGAATGATATTAGAGGCTGTGAGACCAGCATGCCAGCAGAGATCGAACAAGGTCAGGGTCCTGTCCCAGGGGTCATAGGCCGCATAGAGGAGAAAGCCAGCACCAGTGAGGACAAGTGACAAGGAAGGGGCACATAGAACCGTCCCAGAGTGGAAGAGAGTCAGGCCTTCCTCACTGGGGTCTACTCAGGGACGTGATCGAGGGAAGCTGTGACCAGATACAGGTGAGACGGGAAGCCTTCTCAGGTCCCTGCTCTCCAGATGTACAGTTCAGTGATTCTAGCCAAGATTCAAGTCTATGAGCGAAGCTTCACTGAGCCCAGGTAGCCAGAGGGATAGAGCGCTAAGCCTGGAGTCAGGTGGATGTGAGTTCAGAGTGACCTCAGACACTTACTAGCTGTGTGACCTTGGGCGAGTCACTTAACCTCTGTTTGCCTCAGTTTCCTCTACTGTAAAATGGGGGTTATAGTAGCACCTGTCCCCCAGGGTCGTTGTAAGGATCAAATGATACATTTGTAAAGCACTTAGCACAGCGCCTGGCCCATAGTAAGACTATATAAATACTAGCTGTTATTATTTATTATTAACATATGACTATGGACAAATTGTAGGATCAGAGGATTCCAAGTTAGAAAGGGCCTGAGAGATGATTCTAATCCAGCCCCCTCATTTTACAGATGGGGAGACTGAGGCTCTGAGGCTGAGGTTACCAAGAAGTCAAGCAATGTGACACTTCCTGTGAGCCTCGGTTTCCTTATCTATAAAATGAGAATAACACTTAACCTTGCTTATGTCCCAGAAGAAAGCCTTTGGTTACTTTTGAAGTGCCATAGAACTGTGAGCTGTTCTTGGCCAAGTGCAGGCAAACGCTGATAGTCTGGGGTTTGTATGTGTGTACCAGCACAGGCTCTGGGGGTGGGGGCACTAAATCTGGGAGAAATATTGTCAGGAGCAGCCAGCACGCAAATCTTGAGCTGTAGAGGAGCAGAAGAAATTGTCATGGTGGCTGCATCTGGGGCGTGTGTGTGTGTGTGTGTGTGTGTGTGTGTGTGTGTGTGTGTGTGTGTGTGTGTGTGTGTGTTGGGGGAGGGGGTCCCTGATCCTAAGAAGGGTAAACCCCATTGCCCAAGGTGGATAGGGAAAAGATGACTGACAGCAGAGAAATGTCTAGGTAGAACGGTTCAACTCTTATTACTCTGCCCCTGTCTTCTCTGGCAAGGATTAGAGTTTGGGCCTGAAAAAGATGGAAGCCCCTGCCCCTCACCCCACCCCCCAATGACTAATACCCAAGATAAGTAGAGAAATATCAAGAGCCCATTTAGCTAATAACTATCCTTGGGTGGATGTCACCAGGCCCATATGGGGTACCGTTGCACACAGTATTGGAAGAAAAGTGGACTTGATGACTGAGTTGCTGTTAGTCATTTTTGAAAGACCATGGAGGATGGCAGGGGTGCTTGAGGACTAGAGAAAAGGGAAAAAAATGAAATCTCCAAACCATGGACCAGCGAGCTTTACCTCAATGCCATATATTATTAAAAGGATGATTAGTGGGCATCCAGAAAAGGGAAGCAGTGGTCACAGAAAGTCCATATGACTTCATTAAGAACAGGCCATACCAGGATTTTTTGATCTTCACAGCAACCCAGGGAGCTAGGTGCCATTATTAACCCTCATTTTACAGGTGGAGAAACTGAGGCAAGCAAGTTTAAGTGACTTGCCCAAGGTCACAGTAGTAAGTGTCTGAGGCTAGATTTGAACTCAGGTCTTCCTGCCTCCAGCCTGGTACTCTTATCCACTGAGCCACCTAGTTGCCCCAAAACTTAGTAAGGCTAAATGTGAAATCGGTCTTTCTTTTTTTAAAAATTCAGTAGGACTAAATGTAAAGTCTTTCACTTGGGTTGTCATGTCTAAATGGTGGCTCATCTGAAAAAGAAATGGGGGTGTTAGTTTACTGCCGGTGCAGTGTGAGTCTACAGTGTGATGTAGCCACCAGGGAAGCTACCTTGGGCCAAATTAAAAGAGGGATGGTTGGGGGGGGTGTTATTTATTTTTAACAAAATTGTGTAGATGTTTCATTTTTATGTTGCCCCCATCTCCCAGTGTGATCCTTCCCCAACTTGTGCAATAGCAAGAAAAGGGATCCCTGTAAGCACCTACTGTGTGCCAGGCAGTGTACTAAGCACATTACAGCTGTTATCTCATCTGCTGCTCAGTCGATGCAGGAGTCCATAGAGCCCTGGAGACAGAAGAATAATAGCTGGCAGCATAGGATCCTCTGCCCTCACTGGGCCTAAGTTTCCTCCCTTGTGAAAGCAGGAGGTTGGACGAGAAGACCTTGTCCTTGCCACTTGAGCTCGCCGCTCCTCAGTTCCTGCGGGATCTCCTTTGGTGACCACCAGCCTCTGATCGGAACCCTCTTCCTCTTCCTTCCCCAGGTGCTGCCCACGCAGCCACTGCCCCATTCGGCCCCTCCCCCCATCACAGCAGCTTCCTGCCCACCAGCCACCTGACAGGTGAGTGAGTGGCACGTAAGCAGCAGCATACATGGCCTGGGGAGGAGAACTTTAAGGTAAGATGAGGACGGGTCCAAATGAGCCAGGGGGAGTTAGGAGAGAAAGAGGCCGATGGTCCTGCCAGAGAAGTCTGTGCTGAAAGTAGCTACCCACCAGCAAGCATTTACTGAGGCCCTACTATGTGCTGTGCACTGGGCATACAAAAGTGAAATAGTCCCTGCCCTCGAGGTGTTTATTAAGCATCTGCTGTGTGCCCAGCACTGTCCTAGGTGCTGAAGATGAGATAACTCTGTCGGCCCCCACGTGGTGACTGGTGATCTCCTAAGGATGCCCCCCAATGACGCAGGGAACAGGGATGACTCCAGGAGCTCCTTTCCTTAGAGCCCCAGGCCCTGGCCCTGCTGGAGCGGATGCAGAGCGTGGGGGTAGGGGTGGTGAGGCAGTGACTGAGCAGGCAGGCTCCAAGCTAGACCATGCGGACAGATCCTGAACCCTCACCTTTTCCTTTGCAGATCCCTTCAGCAGGTCCAGCACCTTCAGCGGCCTCGGCAACCTGGGGAGCAACGCCTTTGGAGGCCTGGGCAGCCACGCACTGGGTGAGTGTGGGCCCGAGAGAGGGAGCCAGGCCCTATCATTAAGCACTGGCTACATGCCAGGCACAGGAGAGGATAATAATAGGCAGTGGAGTGATAGCATTTATCGTTGAATGCTCAAAGGTGTGCAAAGTGCTTTACTTACGTTACCTCGTTTTAAGAAAAAAACCCGGTCCCTGTCGTCAGGGAGCATAATCACAGTCTACTACGGGAGACGTGGAACAGGGCTAAGGATGATATGGAGAAGCTACAATGGGGCCAGTGGATGTCAGCCGAAATTCCTGGCAGTTTGAGCTGCCCCCAAAGTGGGTCAGCTGTCTTGGGGGGGGATCCCCCTCCTTGGAGGGGGGCCTCAGAGCTCTCAAAAGTCCTTAATTTGGAGATGGAAGGGACCTCAGAGGCACTGTAGTGCTACCCTCCCACTTTGTAGATGAGAAAACTGAGACCTGGTGAACTAAAGTTAATTGATATACAGAGTCCCATAGGGACAGGGGTGGGGTTTGACCCCCGGTCCTCTTGACTCCAGATGTGCTATTTCCACCATAGCCCATTGTCTTTCAAGGTTGTGTTGAGCTAGAGGGCCCCTTAGGGCCCTTCTCTCTGCCCAAATCTACAGTTCAAGGATTCAGATCCCAGCATTTACTAGCCGTGTGACCCAGGGCGAGTCTTAGAATCATAGAATTTGGAGCCAGAAGGGATCTGAGGGGTCCTTCTAGTCCATCACTGTCATAGACTGGGAAACTGAGGCACGGATTGATTTATCACTTACTTCCTATGAGCATCAGACCCTTCCTAGGGAAGCTCTTCCATTCTGTGATCTTTGGGGTGGAGAAGAGAGAGGAAAGGAGCCAGGCCTTTTCCTGGGTTCTGGTTGCCTCTTCTACCACCTCCATGTTGGCGTGCATCATCTCTCCTGTCTAAGGGCCTCATTGACTGATACTGTGGCTCTTCTCCCATGCAGCTCACAACAGCATCTTTGCTCATAAGGAAACCCCGACCCTGCAGAACTTTAACCATCCCCACGAGCCCTGGAACCGGCTACACCGCACGCCACCCTCCTTCCCAACGCCTCCGCAGTGGCCCAAGCCCGGAGACCCAGAGCGAAGCTCATCCCTGAGCAACCACGACCGAGACCGTGACCCCGAGAAAGGCAAAGAG
The DNA here is from genome assembly GCF_900497805.2 of Vombatus ursinus. Taxonomy (NCBI): domain Eukaryota; kingdom Metazoa; phylum Chordata; class Mammalia; order Diprotodontia; family Vombatidae; genus Vombatus; species Vombatus ursinus. The sequence goes on along the minus strand of NW_020954713.1, from coordinate 2,958,742 downwards.
GAGCGAGATCGGTGAGTGGCCCCTGCCCTGCTGGCATGGTGGACTCGTCCCTCCCCCAAGTGTCCCGTGACTCTCAGTTACCCCAGGCAGACCTGAGCAGAGTGTGTCTTAGTCTCTGGGGGTACAGTGACGAAAATAAAGCAATCCCTGCCCCTAACAAGCTTATATTCAGTTGGGCAGAAAATGACACACGTTTATGTCTCCAGTGAGGAGGTATGAACCGAGGGCACCCTAGGCCAAGAATGAGTCCCTCAGTAGCCTAGACTAACCCATCCCAGGAGTCCTTTGCCTCCATTTGAATAATAGCTGCAATTTATAGGATACTTTAAGGTCTGCAAAGCTCTGTGCAGATATTTGAACCTCACAAAAAGCTGGGAGGTATGAGGACTTAACTCACTGTTATTCCCTGAGGAAGGTGAGGCTCAGAGATACTCATTTGAACTTCACAAAAAGCTGAGAGGTAGGAGGACTTAGCTCATTATTATCCTCATTTTATAGATGTGGAAAATGAGGCTCTGAGAAACTGTGACTAGTCCATAGCCACAGTGAGAAAACCAAATTCAAATCCAGCCCACTGCCTAGCATAGACAGGCAGCTGTGCCCACCCAGTCATGCCAGGGTGAATAAGATATGTCCCTTCTGAGGCTAGCCTAGCCCCTTTCCTGGCATCCCTTTGGGGGCCAGTGACCTCTCTCCCTGCACTGATGCCTTTTGGACTGTGGAAACAGCCATACTTCCTCTAGGGCAGCCCACACACCTGCCAAAGCTCTCATTTGGTATTCTGTTGGGGGCTGGGGTGGGAAGGTTCACAGGATTGTCAGATATACAGAAAGAGAAATAAATCTGATTGCCCTATGACCCCCTGCCCATCCCCATTCCTAGGCAAGCCCTGGAGTGCTTGGGTATTGATGGAAGCCACCAGTTGTCTGATTTACCCCTTGAGAAAAAAAAGATCATTTCCCAGCTTCAACCATGCTGGTGCCCAGCTCTTGGCTAGCATTTTAGAGCAGAGGGCAGAGAAGTCTGAAACTTTAGCTCCAAAGCCCTTAGAGGTCCTTTAAGGCCAGATCTCTCATTTTATACTTGAGGAAACTGAAACCCGAAGATAAAGTGACTTGTGCGTGGTCACACAGGGAGGGGGGAAGCAGTTGAGATGGTATTTAAATGTACCGTCTTCCAGTGCTCTGTCCACCAAGAGCATCTGAAGGGCAGGGAGGGGCTGGTGGCCTCGCTGTGCAAAATTTGTTTGTAGAGCTATCCTATGGAAGAGGGATTCAGCTTGGCCCCAGAAAGCAGGGTCAGAAAACTGCAGAAGCATCAGAATGGTCTATTTCCGTCCAACAGAAGGAAAAGCTTCTAACCGTGAGAGCTGTCTGAAAAGGAGGCTGGGCCACTTTAGAAGATTGCAGGTTCCTTTTCATTGGAAGGCTTCAGGCAGAGGCCGGAGGCCCCCTTGTTGGGAATGTTAGTCGGGGGAGGGGGGCACAATTCTTGTTCAGTAGCCTCTAGGGTCCCTCCCCACTTGGAGATTCTTCAAGATTAGAGAAAGGCAAGAGCCTGGTTGGGCTGACCAGGGAGGACTTCATGGAAGAGGCAGGGCTTGAGCTGTTCCTCCAGGATGATATTTGGAGATAAAAAGAGCATTCCACGAGGGGCAGATAACATGAAAAAGGCAATGATGAAGGCTGGTCTGTGCAGATAAAAAGTGAGGCAGTTGGCCTCATTGGTGCAGGGTGGGGGAGCTTTGGAGGATTCCATAGGAGAGAAGCTCGAATAGGGTCACAAGAGAGCTGGCTTTGTGGGCCTTGAATGTCAAAATGGAGAGTTTAGAGATCAGTCAGTGGATCAGCAAGCATTTATTAGGCGCCTACTGTGCACAGAGAGCTGGGAATACAGAGGCAGAAGTGAAATGGTCCCTGCCCTTAAGGGACTTCCATTCTATTAGAACACAACATGTATCCAAATAAGACAGGACATATTTTGTACGTGGTAAATTGAGGTGAGAGGAGGGAGCCATTAGGAAAAGCTGAGGAGATAGGTCATGTATGAGCAAAGTTTCTGAGGAAGCAGATTCTGGGAGGCATGGGCAAGGTGGGAATGGTTCCAGATTCCATCTGACAGGCACTGTGGAGCCACGGAATGTTGGAACCAGAGGAAGAGCAGTGGAAGCAGCCCTCTGCATGAGGGAGGTTAGATCGGCCGCCATTTGGAAGGGTGGGTTGGAGACAAGGACCTGGAGGCAGGGGATAGAGGTGAGAATAGAAAGGAAGGCGAGGGAGAAAGACCCCTGGTTGGAGATGGGATGGGTGGGACGTTTGTGGAGGGAAAGAGAAGGATGAAAGGGGACTTTCAGGCCTTGGTGACAGAGCCCATTCCTGCGGCAGCAGACGGAAGGAAGCTGGGAGAAGGGGTCGGTTCTGGGGCATTAATTTCATTTGAGACAAGTCAATTTTGAGATGCCCAGGAGGGATCCAAAGGGTTTGAGAGAGGTCAGAGCTGGGATTGCAGAATCGGGAGTTCTTTGTAGAGGGGTCACAGTCAGACCCCTGGGAGTGAATGAGGTCCCTGAGAAAGAAGGTGGAGTCAGAATGGATGGTTCCTTCTTAGAAGCAGAGGGCCACAGTGGATAGAGAGCCTCGAGATCAGGAAGACTAGGGTTTGTGGCCAAGGGCCAGGTCACATAACCTCGATGGAGGGCTTTTCCATGACAGGAGTTACCTCGGCTTCTAAGAGCATGTGTCTGGACCCAGAATTCAGGTGGGGTTGGCGGATAGTTCTCCCAGCTCTAACCATTATATAAGGAAATAGAATACCGAGGAAAGAACCTTGGCAAACATCTGCAGTTAGATAGAAAAAGGAAAAGTAGGCGATTAAATTAAAAGCGGTAAGAGAGACAGGAAGAAAACAAGGACAGCATGCCTGCTATCAGAGGGGCCGAGAGAAAATCAGTTGTTCAGAAAACACTGTTTAGGTCGCTGCTCTGGGCACTTAGCAGAAGGGGGGAGCAGGATTTAAAGATCAGAAAGTCCGGTGCTAGAGATCAAGGCAAAGGGGGGCCTGAGAAAAGTTTGGGGTTTGGTTGTTGGTGCCTTAGGAAGAATAAGAGAAAAGGTGTGGCCTGGGAGAGACGGCGAGTGCTAGGCTGGGAGGCAAGAGGACCCAGTGAATCCCACCTCAAACACTTGCTGAGTAGGGTTCAAATCCCGTCTTGGCTACTTACCACCTTGGAGACTCTGGGCCTCATCTGTGAAATCCGAGCTCCGTAATCTTGTGACCCTTCCTTCCCCAAGGGCTGCCCGACCAAGGCAGGTTCAGTGAACGTGGCTCGCTTGATGGGCAAGTCCGTAAGGCCCCTGTCAACAGAGAGAATAGACCGACATCCGGTAGTAAACAGGAAGGCAATGTAGAGCAAGATGTGGGGCCTGAGATCTGGGTCCCGTGTGGTCAGTGTCGGCCCACTGTCTCTCCTCTCTAATGTGATAGAGGAAAAGGTCAGAAGGGGAAGGAATGGGAATAAACATTTATTTTTATTTTATTTTATTTTTTTAGGCAATTGGGGTTAAGTGACTTGCCCAGGGTCACACAGCTAGTAAGTGCTAAGTGTTTGGTCTGAGGCTGGATTTGAACTCAGGTCCTCCTGACTTCAGGGCCGGTGCTCTATCCACTGCACCACCTAGCTGCCCGGGAATAAACATTTAATAAGTGCCTAATACATGCCCTGCACTGTGCTAAACACTTAGCAGACGTGTTCTCACTTCATCCTCACAACAAACCTGGAAGGTAGGCGGTATTGTGGTCCCTGTTTTACATTTGGGGAAACTGAGGCAGAGAGGTTTAGTGCCTTGCCCCAGGTTTACAGAGCTAGGAAGTGACTGAGGCTAGATTTGAATTCAGGTCTTCCTCACTCCAGGCCTAGTACTCTAACCATTTTATCACCTAGTTAATGTCAGACCTTCAAGGGACCACCCAGATCTGTTCTTTATTTCTTTATTTTTTTTATTTTTTGGTGAGACAATTGGAGTTAAGTGACTCGCCCAGTCATACAGCTATTGAGTGTTAGATGTCTGAGGCCGTATTTGAACTCAGGTCCTCCTGACTCCAGGGCTGGTGCTCTATCCACTGCACCACCTAGCTGCCTCTGTTCTTTATTTCTGTGATTCCACCTGAGACTTGGGAAGGGGACAAGGGTCACGATAGATATCTTTGAAGGGTTATCTTGGGAGGAGAGATCTGGCTTGCCCTTTATGGCCCCAGAGGACAAAAGGAGGAGCCGGAGCCCTGAGTAAAAGTTGGGGAGGCGAATGTAGGTTTCACATAAGAAAAGAATTCCTTACCATTAGAGCTTGCCAAGGGTGTTGTGGGTTGTCTCAGGAGTGGAGGAGGTTGGACCCCCTCTTCTCCCACCCCCAGTCCTCAGAGGTCTTCAGACCAAACCACAGCTGAATAACCGTGTGTTGGGTATGTTCTTATGGAGTATGAGTAAAACCAGACAGCCACTGCCTCCCAGCACCAAAATCCTGTTATTGTGACCCCAGCCTCGGAATGAGATATTTTAGGGAAGGTGACGCGGGCGAATCCTGTCTTAAGAAAAGTTGATATGCAAAATTCCGAACTTAAAAGAATTAGCTCGGGAGATGATTGTTTATGTTGCCAAAGGAGGGTCTCCTTAAATAAGGAGAGCTCTTCATGCTTTAAAATAGACTTTAGTTTACTCAGGCATTTTCGAGAGCATGCCTGCCCCGTGGAGCGTGTTTCTTCTGCACGCCTGGGTGTGCGGGATTTGAACTCGGGTCCTCCTGACTCCTGGGTGCGGATGGGGACAGGCGTAGCCCTGTTTCTGGCCCCCAGCGAGATGTTTGTTTCCCCAGGGACATCATGGACAAAAGCCGCCATTCTAACCGGTCGTCCCCAGCGTCTGCACCTGTGACCCATCAGATCAGCAACCTCATCCGTAGCAACAGCCAGACCTCCATCGACCCCTCACGGCCAGCCGGCCTGGGCGAGAGGGAGCCGCCAGACCGGCTCCGAGATGCCCCGCTGCCTGAGCACAAGGTGAAGGAGAGTCGCTCCCCGATAAAGGAAGCCCCCAGCCTGGAGAAGCGGCCCCCTGAGGACGGCGGCAAGCCCGTCATCCAGTCGGTGTCCCCCTACAGCAAACCCAGCCTCAGCGAGAGCCTCAAGCTGAGCGGCCTCGTGACCGCCAAGGAGCTGGAGCGGAACCCAGAGCCGCTGAGCGACCTTTCCAAGATTAAGAATGATGTCAAGGTCAAGGAAGAGCGCAAGGAGGATAGCGAGGTGCTGGTGGTGGGATCTGAGCCCTCCCGGGAGCCTCCTGCAGCTGCCCCCCTGCACGGGCTGCCCCTCACCCACTCGATGGCCACGTCAGTGCCCCTGGCCATGGGGGGCGTGCATCCCATCAGCAGTGTGAATGTGTTGGACCGCTCCCGCGTGATGACCCCGCTCATGGGCATGAGCCCCCTGACGGGGCGGGAGAGGCTCCCCCATCCAGGCTTCTCCTGGGATCCGCTCCGCGACCCACTGAGGGACGCCTACCGCAGCCTGGATCTGCACCGCCGCATGGACCTCCAGCTGCGCTCAGACCCCTTGCATCGCATCCCGGCGGGCTCCACCTTCTATGACCACGAGCGCCCCTACCGGGACCGGGAACCCCACGACTACACCCCGGAGAGCCTGCTGGAGGCCCGGCGGGAACAACAGGAGCGCGAGCGACTGCAGCTGCGCGAGGAGCTGGAGCGAGCCCGGGCGCACCACCTGCACCCGCCGCCCATCGACGGCCACCTGGCCCACGTGCCCTCCTTCATGCCTCACCTGAGTGGGATGCACTACCCCAGACTGAGCCCATCCGCCACTGCCCTGCACAACGGGATCCTCAACAGGACCCCCCCTACCGCGGCGCTGAGCGCCCCGCCCCCCTTGGTGCCCGCCAGTGGCACCCGGCCAGCCTCCCCACGCAGGACTACGCCCCTCACAAACTCTGAGGCCAGGGACTACTCCCCCTCTCGGAACCCCAAAGAGGTAGAGGCACGGTAGTCCCCCTCCCCCACCCAGAATTTTAAAACTCCTGTACATAAACAGAATCTTTTACAAAATGCACTGCTGTAAACTTTTTTTTTTTTTTTTAATGTAAATTTGTAGAACTTTAAGCACAGTTCCATAAATCCTGGGGGTTATACAAACTTTTCAACACAAAGATTGTGTAGCAGGGGAATTTAATATATAGCAGATTCTGGTGATTTGGGGTTCATGCACAGAAATGGGTTATTCAGAAACAAACACAAAAAAAATCGTTTGTACATTTTTTTTCCCAAATGTGAGAAGCGTTTTTAATGCATTTGTATTTTTTTTTTAATTTTGTGCTCTTGACTCGCTTTAAAAAAAAAAAAAAAAAGACTGGCTGTTTTTGTTCTTAGTTCGATTTGCCGTTTAAAGCCCTCAGCTTATTACTGAGATTATTCCCAGGGTTTCTTAAAGTCTTATTTATGGAGAAAACTGTTATTTCATACAGCGCACTGTGAGGCTCCCAGACAAGACCACCTGGTCCTTCCCTCCCCTTGGTACTTTGGAACCGAAGTTACAGATATATATTAAAATAATTATTAATAATAATAATGTACAAAACTGTTTGTTTTTTGCCTTATTATATTATGCAGAAATTTAAGAGGGATTTTTTTGACTTCTTGTTTAAAAAAAAAAAACCAAGGAAACAATTGTAAATATCCTGTTAATATAAATGTAAAACATTAAATTCTTAACATAAGTAGACTTTTTAAAAAAAAGAAAAGCAAATGGTTTCTAGAACCACTCTGGTTATTTGTTAATAACATGGTTACAAAACTCTTCTGCTGTCAGTGGGGAACAGTCTCTAAAAATAAAGGTGGCATCGATATATTCACCTATGCAAGAGCTCCAGGACAGGTTTCATTGGGTGATGGGGAACAGGAGGGGGCAGTTAGCAAAATCCAGACACCATACCACACCCACCCAACTTGTAGCTTTAGAAAGAGGACAGAAAAGGGCACGTCCTGGAAAAAGAGAAAGATTTTGCTTCTCCTCCACACAGCGATGGGCTGGTATGGGTCAGGAAGGGGTAGGATAGGATGGAGGGGGTGCAGACAGACAGTCCAAGTAGGGATTTGGGTGTCCTTACTGACCATGCAGGGAGGCGGACGGGACTGGCCGTCTCCGGGGCTAGCAGAAACTATTTTCTATGGACCTTTATGCTAATTGTGCAGTGTTCTTACTGGAATCGGTAAACAAGACAAGTAGAATTTTAGGAGTGCTTTAAAAAAAAAAGTCTACTGGTTGATTTTTTTTTTTTTTTTTTTCATTGAAGACAGAAGAAATTCTGATATATTCTCTCTAGTACATGAAGACCATCAGCCGGTGTTTGTTTCCGTGTGGTCCTTTGGCCTTGGCCTCTGTGGCATGACTTGGTTTTGGTTTCCAGTTTTACTTTCGTGCATATATATATAAATATACACACACACACATATATATATATATGTCACCATGTTTTCCTTGCTGTACGCCCTCCTTATGTGTTTATTTTCCGATGCCCATGTTTTATATAGACATATCTCTATCCCGGGTGCTTTACCCTCGTTAATTCTTCCATCCACTGCTGTTTTCTTTCCTCAACGCTGTATTCTCCATCCCCATCCTCCCTTCCACAACCCCCTGTAATTTTAAACTTTCTGTTTCCTTGTAGATCAATGAAGATAAATACAACATTGATTTTGGATGAAAAGATGGTTGAGTGTTTCTGTGTCTTAGCTTAGGCCTGGTTCACCCTGAGGCTAATGGCTTATCGACAGATATGCTCAGCCAGAGCTTTTGGGGGGGTGGGGGCAGGGGGAGAGACCTGCACTGCAGAGGAAAGGGAGGCCTTTGACCTTCGAAGGCCAAACTCATCCCAGTAGAGCTCACCTATCTTTGGTCAGAAGTTCACAGTGAATGCATACGGCACAGTCCTTCATGGGTCCCCATAGCCCAGCCACATGTTATACTCTTGGCCAGCAAGAAAACTGTGATGAATGATAGGCTCAATGGAAAGGCTCAGCCCACCCCAGGGAAGGAAAAATATCCTGGTCTTAGGAAGACAAGCTTTGATTGTCACTTACAATAACTGGTATTTGTGTAGCACTTTTAAAAGTGTCCAGATAGCTGAGTTCAGCTCCCAAGGTCCCACCAAGAATGCCAACTCACAAGAGCAGGGCTGGGCCCCCTACACAGGCCCCTTCATCATGGACGGTACCCACTAAATAGGGATTCTTAACTTGGAGTCCATGAACTTTAAAAAAAAGTAATTGCCAATATGATTTTCCTTTGTGATCCCATGTATTTTATGCATTAAAAAAGAATTCTGAGAAGCAGTCCATGGACTTCACCAGACTGCCAAACGGGTTTGGGATACAAAAAACAGGACTTCAACCCCATACAGGGACCATCCCTGTTTCAGGGATGACATGCCCTCTCGTCCACTGGCCAGGGTGGTGTCCTCCGCAGTAGTGACACCCAGGGTGAGGTTTTTAGATTTTCCACAAAGTAGACAGGAATTGCCCGCAGTATAAATACTTTAACCTCTCCCTCCCAGATAAAAGATCATAGATTTAGAACTGGAAGGAACTTAGAAGACGAAACATCTAGTCCAGCCCCACCACCTCTCCTCACTTTGCAGAGGAAACAGGCTCAGGAAAGAAAAGTGACTCGCCCGAGGTCACAGAGCCAGACAGAATTCAAACTCGTGGCTCCAAATTAAATGCTCTCACTAATACTCTTGCTGACTTTCCAGACTATTAGCTTCAGGGTATTGACTGAATGTGGCTGGCCCACATTTAAAAAAAAAAAGTGTCCTTTAGTTTGAAGAAAAAAATAAAAAGTCACCTACTCTTCCTACAGACCAAAAGCTGAGAGGGGGGAGCGGGGCAGGAAGAGTGTAATTCTGCAGGGGAAGCTAATTTTGGTGTGGGTGTGATGCTTGTGCGCCTATGGGTGCATGGTATATGGATGTGTCTAGGGGAAAGGGGCCCCAACATCAATGAACCAGAGCTGGGATTTGACCCTAGTTCTCCAGCTACAAACCTGTTACTCCTTCCACTAAGACAGCAGTTACCATCACTGAGACTCCTTCAGGTTCTTTGGGCCAAAGAAGGTATCTGTGGCATTGAAGGGGAGATTGTCTGCCCCTGGGGAATTGTAGGGGTCCTTCGGGAGGCAAGACCCCACACACCCTTCAGTCTCCCAATTCTAGGCCTCTTGGGGAAGAGGAGAAAAGTGGGAGGGAAAAAGGCTGATTCAGAGCGCAAGAAGCACAACATGGGTCAGGGCAAGAGGGTCCTCGCACCCAGTCATCTCCAGTCGGGAGTATGTCGTCCACAAGAATACATCCTGCCAAGAGGGGGCCGAACTTCCAGATACAGGATTTCAGAGGCCATCTAGTTCAACTCAGACCTAAACAAAAATGGCACCCCTGGAATAATAGGTCATGTTTTAGGTGGAATACATGAGAGATCCAGGGCACTGAACAGTGCTGGTGTGGGAGCTGGGGAAACCCGGGTTTAAGAAGGGCTCCTAACACATACTAAGACCATAGTGCAGAGAAGATACCAATCTGGATTGGTAAGGGGAGTGTCCACACTTAGGAGAACCCTATAGCAATGAAATCATAGGTCCTGTCCCATATTGTAAATAGAAGAAAGGGAGGGTCCTAGCAGTTGAGGCATTAGGGAGTACTCTGTTATTAATGCAGGCTAATATCACATTGATAAGTGTGGCCTTGTGGGTACTAAGCTGGTCTCAGAGCCAGGAAGATCTGGGTTCAGGTCCCACCAATTCCCACCATGTAGCTGGTATTCTAGACATCCTAAGCTCACACAATACATACTACCTACGTGACTCTGGACAAGTCACTTAACTTAACTGCTTACTAGTACAAGTTGCAGAGAAGGTGCCAACTTGCAGCGGTTGAGGGAATTCTTAGAAAGTGGGGGCAGGTGTGGTGGTTTGGGGTGGGGAGGTTCCACTCCACAAAGATCACACCAGTTTTCTCAGCTCTCTGCTTGTCCCAGTGGGTAGAGGAAGAAACAAGGGATCAAAATTACAGAGACATGTTTAGGCACAGCAGAATAAAAATCTTTCCAGTGCAAATTGTCCTGAAGAGACAAATGGGCTATCAAGAGAGGTGATTGAGCTCCTCATTACTTGGCAGGGTGACTCTTTGGGAATGTTGTATCGGGGGTCCCTGTACATTTTAGACTAGGTACCATATGAACCTCCTCCCAATTCTAAGATTGTTTGAGTCCACACTGTCTCTGGGAGCACCCAAGGCTCACAGAACCTTTTGGGAAGAGCACGGCTTGTCCTCAACCGTCCACCAGGCAGGAAGCTCTGGGACACACACACAGATTACATCATGATGGCCTCCGTTAGCCACACTGGAGATCTCGTTGGACAGAAAACCTCCAAAGAGATTGAAAAAGCTGGGAATGTTTCACTTGAATGGAGAAGGGGGCAGGGAGGGAATGGGAATGGAGGGGGAAGGTGAGAAAGGAAGTAATTTCGCCATGTATTATGAAAACTAATGGCTACTGATTAAATATGGAGGTTTTAGTTCCAGTATCCTCTAACCCAGCCAGCCCCCTCACGCCCTCCCCCTCCAGGCTTAGGTTTTATCGGCTTCCATTTATCCTCCCCTACCCCTGATCCTGTCTTCTCCAGACTAAACATATCAGTTCCTTCAGTGAGTAAACTCAATGCTCTTTACCATCCGGATTAGCCTTTAAAATGTGATGCCCAGAGCTGAGCACAATACTCCAGGTACGGGCTGACGAGAGAAGTCACATCACCTCCTTGTTCTTACGATTTTTTTTTTCGGTCTGGGTGTCTCCCTGCAGGGCCTAGTACAGTGCCTTACAATTGATAGACTTGGTCCTCCTAGTCTTCATTGATGACTCCTGCTTAATTCACTTCCTAGAACTTCTTGCTCCCAGGAGGTCCACCATCCGCCAACATCCACCCCTGCCAGCCAGAAATAGGTGGGTGAGGCCTTGGAGCCTGGGTCGCCAACCCACATGGAGAAGTCCACGTTCCACACTTCCTTGAAGTGCCCAAATACCCAGAAACCGAAAACAGAAATGTTTCAAGAATATCGCCACACCCTCCGGTCTGCTTGGAAGTGAGAGTAGAAAAGAGGAAATGGAAAGTCCAGTTCCTTCTGGGCAGTCCTGATTGTGACTGCCAGACCCTCAGGAAGAGGATTCGAAGACCAAACAGGGCACCTGCCATGAGTGGTGGGGAGAGAGCTTATCAACTACTCTCATTCCTCATTCCGAAGGGCAGGGAGAGAAAGCAGGGGCGTGTGGAGGAGCACTCTGGTGTGGCAAAGTCTGGGTCACCCACCACACTCTTAGGGCAGACTCTTCCCCCTTCCCCAGGGCCAGTCAAGCTGCACAAGGTTGGGAGAGGGAGCCTGAGATTGGTCCCAGAATTCAGGCCTACAGTTGGGTCCCCAGCTCTGGGAAAACTGATTCACCAATGCCCCTTTGGTATAGAGTTGTGACATTCTGGAAAGCAATTGAGAACTATGTCCCCAGTGTCACTAAACTGTGTGTACCCTTTAACCCAGCTATACCACTATGACATCTATACAACTCAAAGAGATCAAAGAAAGAGGAAAAGGACCCATATGTATAAAAATACTGGTAAGAGCTGGTTTGTTTGTTTTGTTTTGTTTTGGCTTAGGCAATGGGGTTAAGTGACTTGCCCAGGGTCACACAGCTAGTAAGTGTTATGTGTCTGAGGCCAGATTTGAACTCAGGTCCTGAGTCCAGGGCTGGTGCTCTATCCATTGCACCACCTAGCTGCCCCAAGAGCTGTCTTTGTAGCAGCAAATAGTCTTCTGCCATAAGAAATGAACCCTTTCAGATATACTTGAGAAGACTTGTATAAACTGTCAAAATGAAGTAGACCTAGGACAACTTTTTATGCAATAGCTACAGCATTGCCAAGACAAGCCCCGTCCCGAGACTTACGATCAATGCAATGGCCAACTACTGCAGAAGACCAAGGATGAAGCGCGCTGCTCACCTACTGAGGGGCGGGTGATGAACCCCAGATGAGCGGTGAGACGGACATGTTTTGGTTGACTGCGTACTTGTTACAAAGGCTTTCTTTTTCCTTTTCTTTTTCTTTTTCCAATGGGAGAGAAAAAGGGAGGGTATGGAAATAAGATAGCAAAAAAATAAATAAATAAAGGAGAGAGACAGAGAGAGACAGAGAGAAAGAAATGAGTGTCACTGATGCCTCCTTTTTAAGAAGGCCAGAAAGAATCACAGATAAGTAGGACAGCTTTCAGAGTTACATGTTAAATTTATTTTACATTTAAAAAGGGAAAGTGAGGGACAGCTACATGGTACAGCGGATAGAGCACCAGCCCTGGAATGAGGAGGATCAGAGTTCAAATCCAACCTCAGACACTTACTAGCTGTGTGGCCCTAAGTAAGTCACTTTACCCTAGTTGCCTCCCGAAAAGAAAAATGAGCTATACATAACAGATAGACACAACTTTATTTGCAATCCTATTTTTCTATTCTACTATGTATGTAGAAATGTCCATTTTATTCAGTGTTTGATAAGTCCAGGATATACACACATAAATAGATTTTTTAAAAAAAGGCTAGAAGGGGTTTCAGTGGTCATCTAATCCAAACCCCTGATTTTACAGGGAAGGAAAATGAGGCCCAGTGAAAAGGAAAAGGGAGTTCTCCAAGGTTACGCAGTAAGTGTAAGAAGTAAGATTTTTCTTTTTTAAGGCAGTTGGGGTTAAGTAACTTGCCCAAGGAAACCCAGCTAGTAAGTGTCAAGTGTTTGGTCTGAGGCCGGATTTGAGCTCAGGTCTTCCTGACTTTAGGGCCGGTGCTCTATCCACTGCACCACCTAGCTACCCCAAGAAGTGAGATTTGAACCCAGATCTTCCAACCACAACATTACGTTCTTTCCATTATAGCGCTGGTATAAATTGGTGAATTCCTTCTACAGCTCCCATTTTGGAAAGAGGCTTAGGTTTGGTCAACTTTCATTCCCTTGCTGGCTGTGCTGATTTTCTGTCCCAAGAGTGGGTATCTTCGTCTGCATCCCCTGCACACACACACACTCCCTTTTCCACTTCCTTTTTTTTTGTGTTGTTTTCACCTATTAGAATATAAGCTCCTTGAGGGCAGGGGCTGTCTTTCTGCTTCTATTTGCATCCCCAGTGCTTAGTACAGTGCCTGGCACACAGTAAGCGCTTAATAAATGCTTGTTGATCTCTAAGGCTGTCTTGAGTCAGGGTCCCTGAGAACTGGTTCTAATGCTCATCCCTAAGGCTGGTTCTTAAACTCAGGTCCTAGAAACTGGGTCCTAAGTCCCGGTCACCTGAAGCTGGTCCCCTTGATCAGTATGGTCCTCTTGACCCTTTCCCAGGAGAGGGAGCATCAGGGCCTTGAGCATCGTAGATCTTGGACTGTCATAGGAATGAGGATGAGGATGGTAGCTAACTTACAGCATTTCGTTTGCCAAGAACTTTCCATACTTTGTCAGGAGAGAAAACATGGTACAATGGAAAGAAAACTGGCTCTGGAGTCAGAGAAATCTGGGTTCAAATCCCACTTCTGACATTTGCTACCTGTTTGACCGTGGGTGAGGTACAATCTGCTGGCCTCAGTTTCCTCATCTGTAAAATAAGACGGTTGGACTTGATGCACTCTGGGGTCCCTTCAGGCTTTACGTCTATGATCCTATGGCCTTCAATAATCTTTGAAGTAAATATTAAAGGTATTAGTATTCCCTCTTTATAGACAGACTATATATATATGTATATATGTGAAACATTTGTAAATGTAATAGACTACATATGTGTATGTGTGTATATATGTATATGTGTGTGTGTATATATATATGTGTGTATATGAAACATACTTAGAAAGGCTAGATGCCATCTTAATGGTTTATATAATTGTATTCAAACAAATTCAAACAAATGAATACATCTCAGAGAGCATATTCTTTTTTTATTAATAAATTTATTTATTTTTAGTTTTCAACATTCACTTCCACAAGATTTTGAGTTTCAAATTTTTGCTCCATCTCGCCCCTCCCCCCACCCCAAGATGGCATGCATTCTGAATACCCCTTCCCCTAGTCTGCCTTCCCTTCTATCTCTCCCCCCTTCTCTTATCCCCTTCCCCTTCTATTTTCCTGTAGGACAGGATAGATTTCTGTACCCCATTTCCTGTATTTCTTAATTCCCAGTTGCATGTGAAAACATTTTTTTAAACATGTGTTTTTAAAACTTTAGGTTCCAAATCTTCTCCCTTCCTCCCCCCCCACACCCTCATTGAAAAGGCAAACTCAATATAGGTTATACATGTGCAGTTGTGCAAAACTCTTCCATAGTAGACATGCTGTGAAAAACTAACTCTATTTCCCTTAATCCTATCTCGCCCCCCCATTTATTCTATTCTTTCTTTTGACCCTGTCCCTCTTCAGAAGTATTTGCTTCTGATTACCCCCTTTCCCACTTTACCCTCTTCTGTATCATCCCCCTGCTCTCTTGTCCCCTTCCCGCCCCCCCCATTTTCCTGTAGGGTAAGACAGATTTCCATACCCAATTGAGTGTGTATGTCAGAGACCATATTCAAAGCTCACTCTTCCACCTGAGTGGTGCAGTGGATAGAGTAGTTCAGTCAGGAAGACATGAGTTCAAATATGACCTCAGATGCTTCTCTGGGCTAATAACTACTGGGTGTCTCAGTTTCCCAATTTGTAAAATGGGGGCTGTTATAAAGATCAAATGAGAAAATGTTTGTAAAATGCTTTGCAAACCTTAAAGCATTATATAAATGTTATATATTATCATTATTATTATTACTATTTTCCTGTTTCTAAGGCCAGCATTGCTTTTATTATCCTGTACTCCCTCTCAAAAATAACACTGAGCTCACTTTTAAGGTTTGCAAAGCTCTTTCCTTACAACAGCCCCATGAGAGAGGTAGTAAAGTATTATTATCCTCATTTTACAGATGAGAAAATTGAATCTCTGAATGCTCAAATCAATTTCCCATGATGAGATTGCTAATAAGTACCTGAGGTAAGATTTCAGCCCTTATCTCCTGAGCCTAAGTCTGGTGCTCTGATATACCACACAAGCCTACCTACCCAACCCCTTTCCTGATTGGAAGAACCCTGAGTAAGGCTCAGGGATGTATGTATGTCAGGCAATAATCAACAAGCATTTATTAAGTACTTACTGTGTGCCAGACATTGCACTAAGCATGGGGGATACAAATACTAGTAAAAAAGAAAGACAGTCCCTCACCTCAAGAGGCTTATAGTCTAACAAAGGAATATAACACAAAAAAGGAAGCTGAAAGGTGGAGTGGTGTGTACAGGGAATATATATAAAGGTACCCACCCTAGGGCATGGTATTAGAGTCAGGAAATTCAGAAGCATAGCCAGAAAGGGAATGAAACTTGGCCAAACCTGGGCTCCTCCCCAAAATGGAAGTCACTAATTATTCCAATGGTACAATGGAAAAAAAAGAGCAGGTAGGTGACTCAGTGGATAGCGTGTCAGGTCTGGAGTCAGGAAAACCTGAGTTCAAATCTAGCCTCAGACACCTAAAAGCTATGTGACCCTGGGCAAGTCATCTCATCCTGTTTGCCTCAGTTTTGTTATCTGTAAAATGAGCTAGAGAAGGAAATGACAAACCACTCCAGTATCTTTGCCAAGAAAACCACAGGGGTCAGAAAAAACTGAACAAAATCACTTATTTCACCTGGCAGGAAAATGGGAAGCCACAATACTTTTTGACCTGCTTTTTTTCTTGTAATGGAAAGAACACCAGATTGTGGTCAGAAGATCTGGGTTCAAATCCTACCTCTGATGCTTATTGTAAAACCGTGGAGATGTCACTTTTCCTCCTCTCCGAACCTCATCTTCCTTACCTATAAAATCAGGGGTTTAGATTAGATGACCACTAAAGCCGCTTCCAAGGCCATTACTATGATCAGAAGAAGCCAACGTCACAAAGGACAGCTGAAAGGAACAAAAATAAAGCCAGTTATTAGGCTTTAAGCCCACCCAATCACATGAGCGTGCCAGTAATTATCACTGTTGTCTGCTTGCCTGGCTAATCACATCTCTGGTCAGCTGAGTCCCCTGGAGAGCACAGGCTTGGGGGGAGGAGGGAGGCACTGAGCTGCCCTTGAAGACACAGCAGCTGACATGAACCTCTGGTGAGGGAAGGGGGTAGCTCAGAGAGTGGAAGAGCTGGAGATGACAAAATGCCCACCTCATCCACAGGGTTCTGCCCTCAGCCTTTCTCTCTAAACACTTTTCCCTTAACAATCTCATTTCTTCCCATAATATCAACTACCACCTTGGCACACACAGCTCCCAAAGGTACAACTTGACCTCTCTTCTGGGTTCCAGATCCACATTTCCGGCTGCGTACAAGACATCTCATCTTGTATGTCTCACCAGCATCCCCATAGGGAGCCATGTGGTATATCAGAAAGTGTGATGGCTTTGCCATCGAAGGACCTTAGTTCCAATCCCTCTCTGCCATGACCTTGGGCACTTCCATTCTCCAGCCTCAGTTTCCCCATCTGCAAAGTGAAGGGGTTGGGCTAAATGACCTCTAAGTTCCCTTTTAGCTCTAAATCTTTTATCCTGTGTCTAAAACAAAGCTTATTATTTCTTCTCCTAATACTATCTTGCTTCCAACTTCATTTTTTTTTGGTGAGGCAATGGGGGTTAAGTGACTTGCCCAGGGTCACACAACTAGTAAGTGTCAAGTGTCTGGTCTGAGACCAGATCTGAACTCGGGTCCTCCTGACTTCAGGGGTGATGCTCTATCCACTGCACACCTAGCTGCCCCATCATCTTCATTATTTCTGTTGAGAATATTGCTGTCCTTGCAGGCACCCAGGCTTAAGACTTTAGTCATTTTTAACTCTGTATTCTCCCTTACCGTAATATCCAACCAGTTGCCCAATCCTATCAATTCTACCTCCACAAGGTGGCTCCCACCATCTTCCCCTTCTCTTCACGTTAGCACTCTCCAAGTTCAAATCCAGCCTCAGACCCTTACCAGCTGTGTGATTCTAGGCAAGTCACTCAGCTATAAAATGGGGATCACGATGGCACCTACCTCTCATTGCCAGTATAAAATAAGATAATAAATAAGGATTATATATAATATAAACATATGAAAATGATAAATATAAAGTGAACCTTAGAGTGATATGTAAATGCTAGCTATTATTTTTAAAACTGGCTGGGTGACTCTGGGAAAGTCAGTTAACCTCTTCACGCTCCCGAGGCAAATCTCTAGGACTACTGTAGTCTGTGATCGTATTTAACACAATGCCTGGTGCACAGTAGGGGCTTAATAAATGCTCATTGACTGACTGCTAAGGGAATTTCCTCATCAGCAGACTGAAATTCCTTCAGATTGAAATTGAGATTCCTCATCAGACAGATGAAATCACCAATGTGCTCTGCTCCTTAACTTCCTACCTGTGTGACCTGGAGCCGATCACTCCCCCTCACGGAGATGATTTCTTCATCTGTAACACGAGGGGATCAAACTAGATGACCTCTGGTGACCTTTCCAGCTGTTGACTGAGGATTCTACGAACTTGCAACTCCCGTGACCAATGACATTGAAATCAGGAATAAGACAAAAGATGGAAGGACAGAAGGTTGGTATCCGAGAGGTCTTTTCCTCTGCTGTATCTATCGTCTTAAGAAGTTCTAGTCGGGTTGGTGATTGCTTTAGGTGACTGCAAGGTCTAAGGCTTGACCCTAAGGTGGAGACCCATAGAGTGGCTGTTCCAGCCCTTTATTTTTTCCTTCTCCCTAACAAGTCAACTGCTCCCTTTCCCCCATCAACTTTTTCCCTCCCTCTCAGCAAAAGGTCTTGACTCCTACTTTCCTTGAAAAATAGAAGGTATTTGAAGTGAGCTCCTTCTCTCCTACTCGATACCTCAAAACCACATCTATATAAGTTCTAGTTCCTTTCTGCTGTTGATTGTCTCCAGTTCATCATGCCTGTAGCTTGTTTATATGTTATCTTCTCCCACTAGACTGGGAGCTCCTTGAGAACAGGAACTGATTTTTTTGCCTTTCTTTGTGTCCCCAGAGTGCTTGGCACATTCACGGTTCAGTCATTTCAGTCCTGTCCAACTCTTTGTGATCCCATTTGGGGTTTTCTTGGCAGAGATACTAGAGTGGTTTGCCATTTTCTTCTTCAGCTCATTTTACAGAGAAGGAAACTAAGGCAAACAAGGTTAAGTGACTTGCCTAAGGTCACACAGCTAATAAGTGTCCAAAGCCAGATTTGAACTGGGCACTCTATCCACTGCACCACCTACCTGGCCCGTTTAGCACACAGTAGGCAATTAGTAAATGTTTATTGACTGCCTGACTGTATCACCCTCAATTTCTTCCTTCTTTCTTCTATTCTTTGAGAAAGAGATGACCCTTCTCCTTCCTAAGGTGAACCCCTCTCCTTGAGGACCCTTGATCCTATCCTTACCCGACTCTTCCAAAAGATTACTCCCTTTGTCATTTCCTCTCCCTCGCCCATCTTCACTTTCTCTGTATCTTCATCTTTACCTTTTCTGTATCTCAGCCCTACCTCGCTTAAATACAATTCACTTTCAAGTCCCTCCTGATGTCATTGGTCCTCTTCAAGAATGAAGGATGAACAACAATCTCTCTATTTACTAACCAGTTCACTGTTGCCTACAAACATATCCAGGTTTCCCCCATCTTTAAAAAAAATTTAACCTTACCATCCCCTCAAGCTATCATACTATATCCCCTCTCCCATTCACAGCTAAATTCAAAAATAAGTCATCCATACCTATTTCCTCTTTCTCCCCACCTCCCTCTTACTTCTTAACCCCTTGTAGTCTGGTTTCTGACCCTACCACTAGCCTGAAACTCTCCTCTCCAAGGTGCCAGCAATGTCTTAAATGCTAAATCTTACTGCCTTTTATCAGTCCTCATCATCCTTGATTTATCTGCAGTTTTGACACTATTGAGACATGGATCAACAAGCATTTATTATGCACTATGTGCCAGGCACTGTGCTAAGACCTGGGAATTCACATACAAGCATAGAGAAAGATAGTGTCAGCCCTCATCCTTAGCTTTTCTCCCTCTGCCTCTATATCCAATCAGTTGTCAAGACTGACTGAGCCTATCTCTACAAAATCTCTTGCATCCATCCTCTTATCTCCAATCACATGGCCTTTACCCTGGTTCAAGTCCTCATCAATGGAATAGACTACCATAATTGCCTCCATATTGTCTCTTTGCTTCCAGTCTCCACCCCATTAATTTTCCTAAAACACAGGTCTGACCATGTCATTCCTTTGCCCAAAAATCTCAAGTAGCTCCCTATTGTTCCTAGGATTAAAAAAAGTTTTAGTTCTCAATCTAGCATTTAAATCTCCTCCTAATCTGACTCTCACCTACTTTTCCAGAAATAGTCTTTTATTCTCTTTCACATACTCAGGGTTCTAGCCAAATTGGACTTCAATATATTCCTAGAACTCAACATTCTGTCTCCTGTCTTGTTGCCTTTATACATACAGGCTGTTCTCCCAATTCTATGTAACACCTGGCTACACTACTTTGGGACTTCTCTGACCTCCACCGTGCCTCAGGAAACTTACTGGGAGAATATCATCCTGTAAGATCAAATCAGCCTTAGTACTCACATTTCATCACTACCCTCTGCCCCTCTGATTGGAAACAGAGAAATACAGGAAATGGTTTCCTAGTGAAACTATTGTAATTTTTATCTTGTGAAGAGGATGAAGATGATTCTTATGAAGAGACTTTATTTGGTATAGTGTTCTCATAATGAAGTCATCTGTAGTTAAAATGAGGGTGTCAACCAGAATGAATCAGCCTCTAACCTGTGGATGGCCCGAGCCAAACAGAGCAGGTCAGAGACAGGAGAGCCAGGAATCAAATGGAAGTTTAATTACAAAGTGAGGGAAATGGCTTGTAAGCAAGGACATGTGTGCCAGGGTCCCACCCCTAGTGGGGAGACCCACTTTAGTGGGTCCAAATCTCAATACTTATACCAATGGATGCACAGTGAGCTGCATCCTTGATAATAAGGGATAACAGAATCAATATCATAAGTTTGATTTATAGCAGGGCTTCAGGACCATAACTTGTCTGAGCTCAGAAAACACCTGGTGCTAGTCAAAGCAATACAATAATTGTGTGATTTTGCCAAAGAGTGAGATCAACCAGAGGCTAAGTGCAAAGGATTGTTGCTATGGAAAGCTCAGTGCACAGCTTGCTTGCTGGGGCTTAGCTCTGGAAAACAGAGTGTCTCATGATATTTTGACTTTTTCCCCTTTAGGCCAAAGGGAGGGGGTCTGAAAGAAACCCTACAGTTCTGGCCAGTAATGTAGAGAAGGGTATAAGCCAAAATGCCACGAGAGGCCAGTTGGGCCAGGGTGACCATTTTTATCCCAGGAGGTCAGTTCCTTGAGGAGACCTGTTGGGGGAGTATATCCCAGGTATCATTGCTAGCCATTGTTTCCTTGCAAGCAGAAAACAGAAGGGGGCCAAGAATGTAGAGGGAGCAAATGCCCACACACACTTGAATCAAGGCATTGGTGGTTGGGCATGTAACAAAAGGGAAGAAGGAAAAAAAAAAAAAACTAGGACAGTATACTCAGCCTTTGTCCAGAATCTTGGGACAGCTGTCTCATCTGGATGTCGGCTGCTTCTGTACTAGACATACTAAATGTACTAGACGAACCTTGAGGTCCCTAGAGGGTTTGTTCTGATGTTCATGCAAGAACAGGGACTTTCTTCAGATGATCCAGGAGTCCACCCCCATAAGTTTGGCTGCTGTGAGAGTAGTCAGAAGGACCTGGTAGGGGTCTTTAAAAGACATTTGGATTGACAATTGTGAGAAAACTCCTTGTATCAATCTTTGGATCTGAGTTTCTGGTCAGCATAACATAGGTCCTTGATTAAGGCTCTCTAAACAGCATATAGAGATCCAGTTTCCCAGCCATTCAGGGATATAAGATTTTTCATAAATTCATTATCATTGTATAATTACATTAAGTCAGGTACAGATCAAACTACTTAGAGGGCTCATAATGGACTAGTTCTGAGAAGGGAGATTCATGTCAGCAAGGTAACCAAGAAAACTTAAACATAACTAAAATCAAGTGTCCTTGTATTCTAGTGACCCATTCTCAATATCCAGCACATTTTGAGTCCCAGATGTCTCATGCAGAAAACTATCTGGTCCCTAGATATCTCTTCTTGGACAATATGCTTTATTCTCAGGATAGCTCTGAAGAGGACTCTGCTTCTCTGGTTCCAAATCTAGAGGTTCTTAGATAATTCTGCTAGTAACAAGACTTAATACAATTTAGTAAATTTGGTTCTCCAATCTTAAAACTTCAGAGAATTTCAGTTTATATGCCATTTGCTATTTTTATCCTTACCTAAATCCTGGACCTAAAAATCTTTTTAAAATTTATGAGGGTCCAACTGTAAAATGAACTCTTCTGCCTTTTAAAATTGTCAGACAGATACTTTAAATAACTTCACCTTCTTTACCATTATCAATGCAATTTATGTGTAACTTCCTTAATCCTTAATTAATAAATTCTTAATCAAATTTTGATAGCTTTTTACTAAAACATACTCAAAGCCTGAATTTCCATGATAAATACATATGGAAGCCAATCATATAGAGATGTGTATAATTCTTAAAGAAAATAGTCTAATCCTGTTGCTTTCTCAAAATTTACTATTCCATTTATTTAGGAAACTTTTTTACATCTTTGTCTTATTCTTGTCTAACCATTTCCCCTATAGGAGGATATCATCCCTATATTATAATCTGACCACAAATACAGGTTAAAATTGTAAGATGTTCATACTTGCATCCTATTATAGTAACTCAGAGATGTTCTAGTATCAATCTATCATCTAATAGATTTAATTTTGTACTTCCAAAACTTCCTGATTATAGAAATTTGTTATAAAAGGAAAAAGGAGGATGTCATATATCATAACGGGGGGAAAGACTCCCTTAGCTCTGTTTGATTCTAGGCATGAGTTATATCTGACAGCCAATCTTGTAGTCACAGGGTATCAAAAGCAAGGCTTTTAACCAGGATTAACTAGGTGGGGAAATTTCCTTTTCAGAAAGGAAATAGCACAATGGGGAAACAGAGTCAGGAGGATCCCACCTTGAGTCATGCCAAAGTTGTCCCCAAAACTTTTCCCAGGTAAACATCCACATTAGCAGTTCCCAGACTGCAGCACATGCCATTTTCTACTATTGGCTTCATGACAATTTAGACAACTGTACCTGTAATCAAAGCTCAAAACAATAGTAAATTATAGTCCCAGGAATTTTTACCTTAAATAGCAAAATTTCCCTAACCACAACTTAGGGCTTGAATATCTTTTCTGATGTTTCCCTAACAATTAAAATTTCATTTCTCTTTTACTTATAAATTAAAATTACCCATATTCTGGGGCTTCAGACATACAGTAAGTACCTTATAGTTGACTCATCATTAATATGTTGAAGCTCCATCTTTAAACTACCCTATATACTTTCATAATAGCCAATAATTTTCAAATGAAAATTTTATATTAAACTTATTATTATCTGTTTTATAACAAAATATACCTCATTAAATATTTAACAGTTTTCAAATATTTATTTTTAAATAACATTTTTAAAAGCCCAATTCATGTGTAACAGCATCCAGATTAAAAAGTTGTTTTGTCTAATAGCATTTCTGTTATGATCTCAAATTTCACAATATAAGAGAATTCCAAATACAATAATAACACAAACAATATCATGTATTTAAAACATAAAATAAAACTTCAGATGACATCAATTGCATTTCCATATTACCCCAAATAAAAATCATTGATCTTATTACCTTTGACATTTTAAAACCACTTTAGAGTTATGAGGTATGAAACAATTACATTCAATTAAAGAAATAATAATAATGTAGTGCCTAGCTGGCATATGCCAGTCACTGTGTTAAGCACTTTACAATCATTATATTATTTTGATCTTCACAACAACCCTGGGAGGTGGGTACCATTATTATTTTTCTCTTTACAGATCAGGAAACTGGGGCAAACAGAGGTAAGATAACTTGTCTAAAATTACACGGCTAATAAATTTGGGCAACCAGAACATAATTCAAGTTTCCCTACACTTTTCCAGCAATTTTTTAAACACTTGTATTTGAGAATCTGATCTGGGGTGAGAGGGGGTTGACAGAGAGAGGATCTCTAACCTGGGGGAGTCACAGGAGTATCTTTGGTTTAAATAATATTTTCCCTTTTCATGGTCAGAAATGTCAAGGAAGGGTTAACAAGAGGTTGCTATATAGTGAAAACCATTTACCTATTTTTTTTCTTTCTTCACTCTGGAATTACTTCCAAACTAGCTGCCTTCCTTTATTGCCCCTAGAACAATGAAGCTTATTAATCTTGCTGTTTACTTTTAAAACTTTTATGAAGTTTAATCCTTATTTTTCCTTAAAACAAATTTTACGGAGTGGTACCCCATGACTTACTATAACATATCAGAAGGGAGTGAGTTCCTAGAATTACCCCCAAAGTCTCAGGAGTCCTCTCCTGCAATCTTAAAATGATTAATCTTCAAATTCCTTAATCTGCTAAGATATTTTTAGTCATTCCATAAATTTTGATTATCTAACTTTATGTCTGTAATTCCAACATAGCCAAAGCTGAAATGACAGGGGGAAAATGTGTCTTGTAGATTTTTTCTTTTTGTCTTTTCTTATAACCTAGTCTCCTGCTGAAAGCCTAACATGGGAGTTAGTCCTGCTTACTGGAACAATTGCTTCAACTACAAAAGTTCATTAATGTTTCCCAGTGTTCTAAACTCTTTGGCTACAGCCCTTAGAAGTTTTTCTGGCTGGTTGCATTTCTAGTCTTTCAAGGTAACAGAATCTAGCTCACAATACAAACATGACACAGACATTTTACATCTTACAAAGACACAAACATAGACAAAGCAACAAGACAGATACAGACACAGATGGTTTTAACAAAGCATGCAGTTACAATCCATACAGAGGCACACAGTTACTAAGGCAAACAATTTCAACTTTACAGAGGCATGCAGTTTGAAAAACAACAGAGGCACACAGAGAGAGAAGAGGCATGCAGTTAAAATTTTACAGAGGCATGTAGGAAAAAAAAAAACAAAAACAGCAGAAGCATGCAAAGAGGTCAATTAACAGAGATATATAGTTTAAGAAAGGATATCCTCACCAGAGCGATCCAAGACAAACTGGGTCACTGGAAGGGCCGTAGAGTTTTCCTTACAAAAAATGGCAAGCTCAACCAAGGTGGGAGCTTGGAAGATTCCCACTGGTACCGGAGAGTCCAATGCCATGGCTCCATGTCCAATCCCACTTCTGATGCCAATTAATGTCAACCAGCCCAAACTGGCCTCTAACCTGTGGGTGACCAGAGCTGAACAGAGCAGGCCAGAGACAGGAGAATCAGGAATCAAACAGAAGTTTAATTTCAAAGTGAGGGAAACAGCTTGCAAGCATGCAGGCAGATGAGACACATGTGGCAGGGCCCCGCCACTAGCGGGGGGACCTGCTTTGGTGTAGGCATATCTCAATACTTATACCTATGGCCGCACAGCGAGCTGTAGCCTTGAAATCAGGGGTAACAGCAGCAATGACACAAGTTTGATCCATACCAGGACTTCATGACCAGAACATGGAGCTTGTCCAGTGCTTGCCCGAGCTCAGAAAACACCTGGTACTGGTCAAAGCAATACAATAATTATGTGATTTTGCCAGAGGGTGAGATCATCCAGAGAGAACAAAGGATTGTCGTTATGCCAAGCTCAAGGCACAGCCTGATTGCCGGACCTTAGCTCTGGAAAACAGGGTATATCTTGACAAAGGTTTGTGGTAACTAGCTGTGATTTTTCTCCTAGGTAAACCACTGCAAATGTGTTATGTCTTTGTTTTATTATTAAATTTAAATAATTTAAATAAATATACAATAAACTATATATTTGGTAACTTTAATTTTTATTTAATTCTTAGAAATTAAAGAATAGAGAGAATTATGAATAACTGCTATTAGGAAAGTGGATTCCTCCCTTTTAAATAAACAAATAATATTGAATGACCTGGGGTGAGGGCTCTGAGCTTAATTGATTAAGGAAGGGAGGAAATAAGCATTTATATAGCTCCTACTATGAGCCAGGCACTGTGCTAAGCATTTTACAAAAATGACCTCATTTGATCCTCACAACAACTCTATGAAGTGGGGTCTGCTATTATCTCCATTTTACAGTTAAGGAGACTGAGACAGAAAGAAGTGAAGTGACTTGCCCTGGGGTCACACAGTTATTGAGTATCTGAGGCCAGATTTAAACTCAGGTCTTTTTGACTCCAGGCCCAGATCTATATCAATTGTTCTGAGATACATTAAAAGTTGTACTAATAAGGAAACGCACACATGTCATCATGAATTACCCCAGTGTTTGGGATGATATGATTAAATAAATGTGGGAATGAGTCAAGTAACAGACTGTAAGGGACAACCTACAAGTTTGTGGTCAACACCAGACCTGTAATCTTGCTACACTTGGAACAGATTCTATCTTTCACAATCCTCCAAGGTTAGTTCAGGTACCACCTCCTATGTGAACCATTCCCTGATCCCTGCAGTACATATTTTGTCTCCCTCAAATTACCGTACATTTTCCTTTTTGTATATATGTTGAATCCTTCCCATAGGGTTCTTTGAGGGCAGAGACATTATTGATTTCCCCAGCACCGGGCACAGGGCCATGCGCATAGTAGTCAGTTAATGAATGGCTACGGAACTGAACTGGACTGGACACCATGCCATATGAGCACTGACTGAAGAGAAGACTTTGGGATAGATTCCAGCGTGAAGAGCTGCCATGTGGAAGAGGGATTAGTCTTGTCCTGCTCGGCCCTAGATGATGATAGGTGGAAATGTCAGAGAGGCAGGTTTAAGCTTGATGTTCAGGAAAAACTTCCCAACGACTAGAGCAATGAGTCTAGAAGTAGAATAAGCTGCCCCCAGGGGCAGTAGATTCCTCCTGCATGGAGGTTTTAAGCCCAGATTGGACAAGGGCTCATGGCGTTTATGTTAGGTACAGGTTAGGCTAGATGCCTGCTGAGGCTCCAGCTCTGAGATTCTAGGTACAACGCTGCTTCACGGATGCTGAATTTCAGAGAGGTGGTGTTCCCCTAGGATACCGTTCGTTCTCCCTTATGGATTCTTCTCTCTCATGCCCAACGGTCCCCTAAGAGAGCATGCTCCCTAGAGGATGGGGGAAGGGCTCTTTTGAGAATGGCTTTGCCTTGGGGATTTTATTTTCTTGGGATGGGGATGAAACTTTCTTGAGGACAATTTTCCCTCATGGATCCTGCTCCCCTGAGATTGGGTACTGCGTTCTCATATAATACAGCCTCAATGGCAACTGGTGTAGCTCAACAGCAATTCATCTGAAGAAGATCTAGGAAGTTTTAATAAACTAGAAGTTCAGTACGTATCAAGGCAACCAAGGCAAACTGCCTTAAGAAGTTCCTAATGTCAAGGAGTGGGGTGAGGTTGAAGGATCAGTGACAGTACCTCTGTACCCTGCCCCCATCAGAGATATCATGTTCAGTCCTGGGTACCATATTTTAGCAGGGATATTAGAGAGTGAATAGAGGATGGTGACCAGATTAGTAAAGGGTCTCAAAAAATCATACCATTCAGGGAATATTTGAATGTTTTGCCTAAAAATAGAGAGAATGTATGGGGGACTGCCTTATGATAGCTGTTTTCAAATATCTCAAGGGGCTGGCTTGTGGAAGAAAGATTGGATTTCTTTTTTTCCTGCCTGACCATAGTGAGCGGAGCCAGGAGCAAAAGTTGAAGAGAAGCAAATTTAGGTTTTCCAAAGCTTCTAACCCCAACCCTAATTGCCATAGCTAATGGCCTTTCCTCAGTCCTCATCCTTCTTGATCTCTCTTTGACTTTTGACATTGTCGGCCTCTCTTCCTTGGTTCTTTCTTCTTTCTAGGTTATCACAATCCAGCTCTCTCCTGGTTCTCCTCCCACCCACTTGACTGCTAGGCACTGGGAACATAAATACAATGACTGAAATAATGCCTCTTTGCAAAGAGCTTGCATTGTTAATGAATTAATTAGTGGAAAAGTGTTTATTGAGAGCTTACAATGTGCTAGCAACGGGGAAAGAGATAGAAAAGGGAAGACGATCTCTGTTCTTAAGGACTTCACGTTCCTTGGAAGTAGGGGAGATTTAGAGCTGGCCAAAATTGGAATGGGATATCTCAGGAAGCAGTGGTTTTCCCTTGCTGGAGGTCTGCAAGCAAAATTAAATGTCAGGCAGGGCCTGTCAATGGTTTGCCATTTGGACTCAATAACCTAGAAGAGGCCTTCAGAATCTGAGATTCTGATTCCCACCTTCCCTTCTGAACACCTTTTTCTGGGTCCTGCCTCCTCTTGCCTAAACAGAGAGAAGGCAGGACCTTCATAAGATGAGAGAAAATCTACCAGTCAGGAATGCTCTGGCTCCCTGGGCTCTTCCAGGTGAGGAGTGGAAATTTGCCGAGGAGGCCCAGAGCACCTGGAGGCTTCAGGCAGAGAAGTCAACAGCCCTTTGTCCTAGGGCCTCTCCAGACAGGGGCCTGCCAAAACCAGAGCCTGGGCCCTTGCTAATGAATGGATTTAATTGTCTGCCAAGCCCCAGCCCAGCCCAAACTAACAAATTAAAGTTTACGACCCTGCGGTCTCATTTACAACAGGATAATGCAGAAACTTGACTCTGTGAGGGCCTGAGAGAGAAGAGAGAAAATCCTGGCTCCTTGGGCCAGGAAAAGCCGACACCCTGTTAATAGGGAAACCGGCTGGTTCCTTGGCTCTGGAAACCCCCTCTGGTCCTCTGTCTTCACAACCAGACAAACCACCAATGCCTGGTGATTGAAAAGATCCCTAAGCCCTCTGGTACTGCCTCTCCTGACTTCCCACCCCCAGCCTTCTCTTAGTATTCTCTCCCTCTTGAAATGATTTATTCATTCCTATGTACTTCATATTTACTTACCTGTGTGAAAAGTGTTCCCTCCTCCCCCAGTAAAGTAGAATCTTCCCAAAGCATGATGCTGATCATGTCACCAACACTCCCCTGCTCAAGAAATTTCAGGGGCTCCCTAGTGCCTCTAGGATCAAATATGAACTCCGCAGCTAGACATTTAAAGACCACCATGATCTGGCTGTGACTTACCTTTCCAGGGTCTTTTATGTAGGGCCTACTGGCTCTTCTATGAACAAGACCCTCCATCTCTCAGCTCCCGGCATTTTCTTTGTCTGTCCCGATCCAACAACTGACCTCCCTGGCAGGTTCTTCTTCTTCCTTCCTTCCTTTCTTTTTTTCTGCCTTCCTTTCTTTCTCTCTCTCATCTTTCTTTCTTCCTTTCTTTCCTTCTGCCTTCCTTTCTTTCTCTCTCTCATCTTTCTTTCTTCCTTTCTTTCTGCCTTCCTTTCTTTCTCTCTCATCTTCCTTCCTTCCTTTCTTTCTTCCCTTCTTTCTTTCTTCTCCTCCTCCTCTGCTTCTCCTCCTCCTTCTTCTTCTTTCTTCTTCTTCTTCTTCATCTTCTCCTTCTCCTCCTCTTTCTCCTCCTCCTCCTCCCCCACTTCTCTTCCTTCTTCCCCCTTGTTTTTCCTCCTCCTCTTCCTTCTCCTCCTCCTCCTTCTTCTTCACCTGACATATAGTCAGCACTTAATAAATGTTCATTGACTGATTGATTATTCTCTGAACTTTGTCACTCCACCCCTCATCTCCATACCTCCTTATAGGCTGTCCCATTGTCTGGAGTGAACTGGAAAGAGTTAGCACTCTATCCTGGAGTCAGGAAGAGTTCTAATCCAGCCTCAGACACTTACCAACTGCAGGACCCTGGCAAGTCATTTCATGTCTGTTTGCCTGTTTCCTCCTCTATAAAATGGGGATAATAGCAGCACCTGCCTCATAGGGTTGTTGGGAAGATCGAATGAGATAATAATTGTAAGGTGCTTAGCACAGCACCCAGCAAATAGTAGGTGCTTAATAAATGTTATTATTATTATTAGATTCCTTTGAGCTTTGGGTCATGAGTCATTTCCTAAGGGAGGCCTTTCCTGCCACATTCCTATAATTGCTTTTGCTCTTACACTCCTCCTCAAATTACCTGGAATATCCTTAGCTCTGTACATATCGTATCCCCCAGTAGAATGTGAACTCTATGACAGCAGGCACTGGTTTGTTTGGGGGGGGGTTCCCCATTTTTATTATTTTTTTTACTTTTAGGCAATTGGAATTAAGTGACTTGCCCAGGGTCACACAGCTAGTAAGTGTCAAGTGTTTGGTCTGAGGCCAGATTTGAACTCAGGTCCTCCTGACTTCAGGGCTGGTGCTCTATCCACTGTGCCACCTAGCTGCGGTTTCCCCATTTTTATCTTAGTATTCTCAGGATTCAGCACAATAGTTGGCACATAGTGGGCACTTAATCATTGCTCATTGGCTTGAATGGTTCCATTCCAAGACCTTGGTCTGTGGCTGAGAACAGGAGGGTTTAGGCTGCTCCCAGCCAACGCCAGGCTCTGGCTGTTTCAAGCAGGCCTTCTTTAGGGCAGATCTGAGCCCTGTATGTGAAGGACAAACTCGTCTTTCACCCGAGGCTTTTATCTGCAGACTCTAATGTCTGTCATTACCTCCCCACCAGCAGCCAGAATTCCCCTTAGAGCCTCCATCTCTCATAAATTATTAATTATTTTAAATGAATGCAGCTGCCGGGGAGCCTCAGCCCGTGCTGCCTGAGGCATCTCATCCTCCAGGCTCCTCTCCCAAGCTGTTGTTTTCAGTGGCCCTGTTCCCCTCTCCCTGAGGCTGGGGCCAGGCTGCTGCACCCGCCCAAAGCCGAACACAGCAGCACTCTCATTGCCAGGCAGGGAGACTGTGTGCGGCCATGTGGGAAGGGTGCTCACTTTGGAATTAGGAAGGTCTGTGTTCAGATCCTTCCTCTGACACTTCCTATTCATGGGTTGGTGGGCAAGCCACTCAGGCCTGTAACTAGGGAGGACCCACGGGCCTTTGGCAGGTGTGGGAAATTCAGAAGGGGAGGGAAGAGGAAGAGGAGGAGGAGGAAGAAGAAGAGGAGAAGGAGGAAAAGAAGATGGAGGGGAGAACCAACATTTATATAATTCTTTAAGGTTTACAAAGTACTTTCCATATGTTTTCTCATTTTATCCTCAGAACACTATGAAGTAGGTGTCATTATTAGCCCCATATTATAGATGAAGAAACTGAGGCAGAGAGAGCTTAAATGATTTGCCCATGGTCACACAGCTATAGTGTCTGAGGCAGGATTTGAACTCAGGTCTTCCTCACCCCGAGCCCAGTTCTAGATCTAGTACATCAGAGGCCCCCAACACTCCCAGGTTAGAATGAAATGTAATTGGGAAATAGTTAGCAAAAAATAAATAAAACATAGATAACATTTTAAAACTAAGTCAATACATGGTCCACAGGGGTCCTTGTGTATGGTTTTGTGGTCTCTATCTCTCTGAGTCTGATACCAATGCACTCCACCATCTAGCTAGCTACCTCGTAGGTACCAGTAGCATCATCACGCCAGAGCATGCTATCTACCCGGTGTCAATAGCCTCAACCAAGACTGCTAGGTGGTGCCATAGTGCACAGGGCACTGAGCCTGGAGGCAGGAAGATCTGAGTTCAAATACTTACTAGCCATGTGATCCTGGGCAAGTCACTTAACCTCTTTCTGCCTCAGTTTCCTCACCTGTAAAATGGGGATTATAATAATAGCATTTACCTCCCGGGATTGTTAGGATCAAATGAGATCATATTTGTAAAGTGCTCAGCACCGTGCCTGGCTTATTCTCTTCCCATTCCCAAGGCACATTTCCTTTACCTCCCTCAGGTAACTTACAAAGCTTTTGGTGTTCCTGGGGTGCGCATAGGCTCATATAGAGTTGAAAGGGGCCTCAGGGGTCACCTGGTCCAACCCTCTCATTTTACAAATGAGGAAACTGAGGCCCAGAGAGATAAGTATCTTTCCCTGAGTCATCCAGGTAGTAAAAGTCAGAGACAGTATGTAGACCCAGGTTCTCTAATTCTATAGCCACGGCTCTTTCCACTGTACTGAGTTTTCCTACAGCAGCCGAATCTCAAGAAAACCCCAGCTCCCCCTCCCACACATACAACTATTTGCCCCAGGCATTCAGATTTCTGGTTATGGCTCAGAAGCCACTGAACTCTGAACCTCACTTTCTTTTTATCTGTAAAATGGGTATTAATAATACATTCAGCTCTTACCTCATCGGGTTTGTGCCAGTCTCAAATGAGATAATTCAGTTTAAATTGATATGTAAATGTCATTTATAATTATCATTGCTTGAGGTCAAACATAAGTTCCCATGAATGAGGGACTGACTCAAATCCTGACTGTGTGACCTTAGCAAGGTCATTTCCCTCTCTGGGCCTCAGTAAAATCTGTAAAACGGGCATCTGTAAAATGAAGGCATTAGGTTAGATGCCTTCCAAGATCCTTCCAGCTCTAAATCTATGACCCTGTGATCACAAGTGAGCCCATAGAGAGGGGGCCATCGAAGCTGATGGCTCTGATAAGGGTAGAGACTCTCCTTAGGGGAATAGGATTTGAAACAGCCTTGGGAGGAGGGAAGTCTAGAGAAAGCACTCATCTTGGAATCCTAAGACCTGGGTTTGCCAATGGCTCAGACACTAGCTGTGTGATCTGTGAAAGTCTTGCATGATCCTGAGCAAATCATGTTATCTTCTATGAGACTCAGTTTCCTCATCTGTAAGAAGGATATAATAATACTTGGGACACACAACAATGAGTAGTGAAAAGGAATCTGGGTGAGAAATCAGGAGTCCTGGGTTTGGGCTCTCCCTCTTGCTGTTAGCTTACCCCATGAACTTGTATGAATCTCTTCCTTCTCTGGGCCTCAGTTTCCTCATCTGTAAAATGAGGGCATTTGATGCAATGACCCCTCGGAGCCCCACCTACTCTAACAATTAATGAATCTGATCATGATAACCACTGAGGCTTACATAATGCTTTAAGGTTTGCAGTAAACTTAATAATTCATTATTTCATTTGCTTCTCCCTGCCCCAGGTAAGTGCTATTATTATTATTCCCATTTACAGCTTGGAGAACTAGCTTTCAAAGAAGTTAAGTGAATTTCCCAGGGTTTCATATCTATCAAACGTCTGACGAAGGTGAGATTTGAACCTAGGTCTTACTTAGTCCAAGCCCTATGCCACATTACCTTTGACTTTATCTACCAGGGTTGTTGTTAGGAAAACTTAAATCAATAAAGGAGCCTGGCAACAGCTATTTTGTTTATTCAGGCTAAGGAGGGAGCTCTGAGGACCCTCTGGGGCTGACAGATGTACAAAGGAAACCTCAAGAGGTAAGGGCAGCCCACCTCCAGACAGGTTTGACAAAAACTAAAAGGACTCTAAAGGCCTTCATTTGACAAAGAAGGAGACTGAGCCTGAGGGCTGAACCAAGGTCACATAGGTAATAAGTGACATTGTCAGAATTTGAACCCAGGTCCTCTAACTCCAAATCTTTCCACTACACCATGTCAAGTCAGAGTATTCCATTTCAGAGAATCATAGACTCTCAGTATTTGGTAGGGAACTCGAAGGTCATCTATTCAATCAATATCTGAGAAGGAATCTCTGATCCCAATGATTGGGACTTAGTCCTGTCTTCAGTCTTTCAGCCTCATTCTTGAGCTCCATGATTTTTCAGAGATCACCTACAAAGGTCATATTGTTAAGTCTTTTCAGGACTCTTCACAGGTAGACACTCTCCTCACTTATCTTGGGTTTCAACCCCCTTTTCAACCATCTTTCCTAGTCTGAAAATCATTCTCCTTTAGAGAAAACAGAAGCAAACAAAATGAGTAGTTCTTCCTTCTTTCTTTCATGTCATGTCCTCCTCCCAACCACCCTGACCAGAGCTTAGCATGTAGCAACATAATCAATCGTTCGGCAGGGATGGAATAGTATATACCCTGGGACTCACAGAATCCTAAAGTTGGAAGTGACTTCCTTGGAGCCTAATTCAACTGAGACACCCAGCACTCATGATGACATACAGACAAGTAGCCATCCAATCTCTGCCTGGAGACCTCCGATGATGGGTCAGCTGCTACCTCTGGAAGCAGCTCAGTCCGCGATAAGCTAACTCTCACTGCTTTAAGTCTTTTCTTTCATCAACCCTAAATGTGCCTCTTTATAGCTTCTACCCATGGCCTCTAAGACAAGAAAAAACTTATAGTGTTCAGTACTCCCAGGCAGCCTCCCACCCAAGCACCAACCAGGTCTGCCTGACCTTAGCTTCCTTGATCAGATGACATGGGGCATTCAGAATGGTACAGTCATTGAGGTTGTGGAAATAAAGCCTTTTATTTCGAGATATATGTACGTGTGTGTGTGTGTGTGTGTGTGTGTGTGTGTGTGTATCTCACATTATATATACATCACATTTTATATATACACACATATCACTGTATATACATATATACATACAAATATATGAGCTATTATATA
Organism: Vombatus ursinus; assembly: GCF_900497805.2. Classification (NCBI taxonomy): domain Eukaryota; kingdom Metazoa; phylum Chordata; class Mammalia; order Diprotodontia; family Vombatidae; genus Vombatus; species Vombatus ursinus. The sequence continues at coordinate 2,924,963 of NW_020954713.1, read as the reverse complement.
TAAATAAAATATATATATTAATGTTATATTACTAATTATTTAACTAGTTATTAATTCATTACTGTAGTATAAATATATTTTTATATAATGTGATATATATTTAGAGAGAGAAGTGTACATAATGTATATATGGTTATATATAATGCTGTAGATAATGTAAATATAGTTACATATAATAGATCATATATATGTGTGCGTATATGTATATATATTTATGATTCATATATTCATATATACATAAACATGTGTGCATGTGTATATATACATATGTATATATACACACATATCACTATATATACATATTTGAGCTATTATGTATAAATATAATGTACATATTAATGTTATATTACTAATTATTTAACTAGTTACTAAATTATTATTGTAGTATAAATATAATATATTTTTATATAATGTGATATATACATAGAGAGAGGGAAGAACATATAATCTATAATATAGTTATATGTAATAGCTATATATAAAATATATAATATATAATATAGTTATATATAATAGCTCATATATGTGTGTATGTATATGTGTGTATATATTTATTATTCATATATTCATATATACATAGGTGTGTGTATATGTATTTATACACACATATACATGTCAGCATAAATACATATATACATACACATAGATGAGCTATTATATATAAATAAAATGTATATATTAATGTTATATTAGTAATTATTTAACTAGTTATTAATTTGTTACTAATATACATATAACATTTTTATATAATGTGATATATACTTAGAGGGAAGTGTATATAATCTATAATATAGTTATATGCAATAGTTATATATAAAATATATAATATAGTTATATATAATAGCTCATATATGTGTGCATGTATGTATTTGTGTGTCTATATATATTTATGATTCATATATACTCATATATACATACATGTGTGCATATACACACATGTATATGCACGTCACCATATATACATGTATACATACATGCATATGAGCTATTATATAAAAATAAAAATGTATATATTAATGTTATATTACTAATTATTTAACTAGTTATTAATTTATTACTGTCATATAAATATAATGTTTTATATAATGTAAGATAAACTTAGAGAAAGGGAAGTATACATAATGTACAGTATAGTTATGTATAATAGCTCATATATGAGTGTATGTACATTTATGTATACATATTTATGATTCCTATGTATTCATATATACACAGATATGTGTGTGTGTGCATGAGCTTTTATTACTGGGATGACCTTGGGGAAGTCGCTTTTCCCTCTTTAAGACGCAGCTTAGGTGAGTAAATGTAAAATGTTGGATTCCGATTCCGCCCAAGTCTTTAGTCCTTGGAGGTGAAGCTTCAGGGCCTTGGCTCATCTTTCTGCAAACGGTCGGCTTCGTGTGGCCTGACCCAAGTCCCTGACAGCGGAAAAACAATAAAGAAAGGAGAAACCAGAGCTCCCTGGACAGATGTTTCGCTTCATCCTGCCATCGGGGAGCAGCAGGCAATGGGGTCCAACATCGCCCTCCTCTCCCCAAGCCCAAACGTCTCCTCTGAGGCCCGGCCTTCGCCGCAGATGGAGCTCATTGGCCGTCTGCTTGGCCCCCGGCTTGGGTGCCCCCCCCCCCCGCCCCGCTCCTGCCGTCCCCCTTCCTCCTGAGAATGAAAGGGCTTCCTGGCCTCCAGGCGGTCCTGCTGCGCGGGGCCTCCGTCTGGCTCTGTTTGGATGCTCGTGAGGGCCTTAGGTTCACAGGAACCACCCCGACTCTCCCTGCCCCTGCTCGGGTCTGGCCGGGCTGGCTGGAGCAGCTCGGGGGAAGGAGCTGTTGGCAGTCAGAGGCAGTTAGACATGTCCCCGCCAGTAACAGCAGCAATATTTCTCCACCCGTGGCGCCTTCCACCCGCAGACCTCAGGAAGCTCTCCTTCCCCTCCCTTCAAAGCGGGAACGTGCGGAGAGGAAGGCTGAGAACGTTACCCTAAAGGCCCAGGCTTGCCTCGGGAAGTGCAGCCCCAGCCTCAGCTCCAGAGAACTGCCGACGGACGGAAGTTCAGGCACGGCAACTTTTGAACCAATGGACCACTTCTCCCATTCCCCCCCCCCCCCCAGTCGGCCAAACCAAAGGCACACATTCGGAGATGATCCAGCTCGGGAGCAGAATAAGACCGGACCGTCTCATGACCAGAAAGTCATCCTGCCACCCCCGAACACCCCATGCTGTCGGTCATCCTGTGCAGATGGGCAACCTCTTTTTGAAATAAAACTAGGAAGAGCCCAGAAATCCAGGATTCACATTCACTCTACAAAACGGAATTTGATCTTACGGGTGACAAATCGATATTCCTGAAGCGTGGGTCCGATAATGACGCTCTCCTGCTCAAGAAACTTCAGAGGCTCCCTACTGCCTTTAGGCAGTAAATAAAATAGAAAATCCTTTCTCTGGCTATTAAAGACCTTCACAGTCCGACTCCAGTCTATCTTTCCAGGCTGATTTCAATGACTCCCCCTTATGCCCTTTATATTACAGACAGACTGTCCAATTTGCTTTTCTTTCCCCACAACTCCGTGCCTTTGTCCGGGCTAGCCTGATTCCCAAAAGGTATTCCCTCCTCAGCGCTGCTCCTTGGTAGCCCTGGCTCCCTTCAAAGCTCTTCTCAAGGGGCACCTTCTTCAAGAGACTTTCACTAACCAGGTGTCAGGAGCAATTCTTAGAAGTTACATTCTATTTACTTTGTGTTTACTTATCTCTGTATTTGTTGCTTCCACCCCCTGTAGTAAAAGTAAGCTTCCTGAAGGCAGGGACTGTATTTCATTTTGTCTTTGTGCCCATAGTCTCTACTATGGTGTCTTACACACAGTAGGTGCTTACCAAATGCTTGTTGAATTGAATTTTCATCCCTGGTCACTCTGTTGTTAGATAGAACTGACACTAGAATCCAGGTTCCCCCACGAGCTATCTCTCACACAAGTTCTCAATGCACAGCTGAGGTTCTAGATCCATACTTGACCTGGAACACACTGCTGCATTCATTCTTTTGCCTCTGGAGCACAAGCCCTGCACCAGGAAGCAGAGACTCATTGATCGCTCCTATTTGCTCTTCCTTCTTATCCAACAAGCTCTCTTCAGTCTGACTCATCAAAATACACTTTTATGGTAAACCTCAGTTTTCCTTCCATGCCCCCGATCATGGGATTCCATTCTATCCTTGTCAAGCATTTATTAAGCACTTACTATGAATGGAGGAGCATTTATTAAATATGTGACTCGCACTATGCTAAGCATGGAGGATACAAAGGAAAGCAAAAACATGTGCCTGCCCTCAAGAAGCTCACAGTCTAATGGAAGAGACAACATGAAAATACTAAGTTAGACCCACACGTACAAAAATCTTTAGAGAAGCTCTTTTGGTGGTAGCAAAGAATTGGAAATTGAGGGAATGCACATCAATTGGTGAATGGCTGAACAAGTTGTGGTATATGAATGTAACGGAATACTATTGTGCTATAAGAAATGATGAGCAGGTGGACTTCAGAAAAACTGGAAAGACGTACATGAACTGATGCTGAATGAGGTGAGCAGAACCAGGAGAATATTGTACACAGTAACAGCCACATTGTGCAATAACTGACTTTGATAGACTTAGCTCTTCTCAGAAATGCAAAGATCTAAGACATCTCTAAAAGTCTTATGATGGAAAATGCTATGCATATCCAGAGAAAGAACTTTGGAATCTGAATACAGAGGGAAACGTACTATTTGCTCTCCTTTTTTTGTTTTTTTGTTTTTTTTTTTTTTTAATTTCTGCTTTCTTCTGGTTCCTCTCATTGCTTCTAATTCTTCTTTACATCATGACTAATGTGAAAATATGTTTAATAGGAATGTATATGTAGAGCCTATATCAGATTGCATACTGTCTTGGGGAGGGAGGGGGAGGAAATTTAAAACTTTAAATCTTATGGAAGTGAACATTGAAAACTAAAAATAAATTAATTAATTATTAAAAAAACAAACAAGGGAAATATAAACAAACTGTACATAGCAGGTGCTCACACTTTTATATACAATGCCTTTGTATATTAAAATTTTCATGTTTGCTGATGTTTATTGAGTTCATAATAAAAGACAAAAAAAGGGTTTTTTAAAAAAAAAATAAATAAATAATTGGATTATGTGACTGACCAAAAAAAATATACTAAGTTAGATATGAGATATATACAGAGTAGATGAAAGGTTAATCTGAGAAGGGAAGGCACTAGCAGCTGGGAATAGACAGGAAAAGACCTTCGGTAAAAATAGACCCGTTAAATTTTGTTGTTGTTGTTCAGTCACATCTGACTCTTCCTGACCCCATTTGGGGTTTTCTTGGCAAAGATACTGGAATGGTTTGGCATTTCCTTCTCCAGCTCATTTTACAGATGAGGAAACTGAGGCAAAAAGGGTTAAGTGACTTACTCAGGGTCACATAGCTAGTAAGTATCTGAGTTCGGATTTGAACTCAGGAAGATGAGGCTTCCTGACTCCAGGCCTGGTGCTCTGTGCACGATGCTGCCACCTTGCTGCCCACATCCTTAGTTTTTACTCCCCTACGTTCCATTCATATGGGTCTAACTGCTGCTCCTCACACAAGGCTCCTCAGTGCCTTCTCACTGGCATTCCCTCCTTTCCCCCACCATTTAGAATCCCTGGCTTCTTCTGAGACTGAATTCGAACCCCACCTTCTGTAGGAAGTTTTTCCTGGTGTTCCAACCACTAGAGCCTTTCCTTCTGAGATCACCTTCCATTTGCTCTTAATCTATTAAATCTTAATGTTAGTGCCTTCCTCTGAGATGATCTCTGATTCATCCTGCGTTTATCTTCTTCTTATATTTCTTCAACATTGAATTGTGAACTCCACTATGGCAGGGACTTTTTTTTTGGCCTTTCTGTGTATCCCCAGCACTTTATGTAGAGGAAATGGACAAAATCTCGTCCTGTGAGTTGGAGGTGAGTGAGAGGGAAAGGAGGAAGAAACATCTTCTCCCCCTAAAAAATATCCTTAGAAGTCAAAGAAATGGAGCTCCAGACCAGGTTATCTAAGTTGAGACAAACCCTATCTGTCTTAATAAACAAGATGAGCCCACTCACTCTCTCCAAGGAGGGGCCACCATTATCTTAGAGATCTCCTGCCCCACCAGGATATTCTGATAACATTCATTGCAGAGAAAACATCCCCACTAGAACAAACCAGATCTTTGCAACTCCAGAGACCCCAAGGTTAAGACAGTATCTCCCAAATCACCTGACATCCTGTCCCTACCACTCAACCTCCCCACTAAGGCCAGTGATTTGAGTGAGGTTGGCCATCTGCCCTAAGGCCATGTATCTCCTTTGGTTCAGCCAATTGCTATCTACTTGGGAATTGATTAGTGATCATCTGATGCTAAGGAAGCTATTTATCTTCGTCCTGATTTATTGACCTCCAGTCAAATGGACCAAGGTAGGAGGAATTACTGTCCTAGAGGATCTCAGGATTTATGAACTAAAGGAATTCCCCAACACTTAACCCAATACCTGGCACATAGTAGGTGCTTAATAAATGTTTGTTGTTGTTGTTCAGCCAGCAACTCTTCATGACCCCATATGGGGTTTTCTTGGCAAAGATACTGAAGTGATTTGCCAATTCCTTCTCCAGCTCATTTTACAGATGAGGAAACTGAGGCAACAGGGTGAAGTGATTTGCCCAGGGTCACACAACTAGAAAGTGTCTGAGGCCAAATTTGAACTCAGGAAGATGAGTCTTCCTGCCTCCAGGCCTGGCTTGCTATTCACTGCAGCACTTAACTGCCCACCTCTTTCTCTACTAGGTCTCTATATTTTGAAAGCTTTTCATTCCAAACAATGTGAAGATTATGAGTATTTTAAATATTCTTAAGTTTTTATGGATTGATGTTATGTTCTGGTCATTGTGGTCAACAGTTTTGACTGTTACAGTGCTTTGATCAGGAGAGTTTATTTACTGAATTCTTAAACCTTTTTTTTTTCTTTTCGCTAGGCAAGCTTGGGTTAAGCGATTTACCCAAGGTCACACAGCTATTAAGTGTCAAGTGTCTGAGGTCACATTTGAACTCAGGTCCTCCTGACTCCAAAGCTCCATCCACTGTGCCACCTAGCTGCCCCTATTTACTGAATTCTTAAAGATACTTTAAGGTATATGTTCACCTATGGGCATTTGTAATCTGTCAGTTCATGGATGATGGCAAGTATCTGATGTGTAATTCACTAGCCACAAGGTCATAACTTGGTATTTAGTAGGTGCTAAATTTTTACAGCCTGCAGTTATGTATTGCCTAGGCTCTACCATTTCCTTGAATAATCTGCATTCATCAGTTAAGTCAGAAGTCTTTAAGAAGAACTTTTCTGGGGGCAGCTAGGTGGCACAGTGGATAGAGCACTGGCTCTGAATTCAGGAGGACCTGAGTTCAAATCTGTCCTCAGACACATAGCACTTACTAGCTGTGTGACCCTGGGCAAGTCACTTGACCCCCATTATCTCCCCCCCCAAAAAAAGAAGAACCTTTCTAGGTGGTTCAGTGATTAGAACACTGAGCCTACAGTCAAAGTAGACCTGAGTTTAAATCCAGCCTCAGACACTTATTAGTTGTGTGACCCTGAGTAAGCCAAATTTACCTCTGTGTCTCAGTCTTCTTATCTGTAAAATGGGGATAATAATAGCACCCTTATGATAAATGTACCTATTATGTGCCAGGCACTGTGTTAAGCACTTTATAATTATTTTCTCATTTGACCCTCACAACAACCCTGGGAAGTGGGTGCTATTATTGTCCCCATTTTCCAGTTGAGGAAACTGAGACCCAGAGTTTAAGTGACTTGCCCAAGGTCACACAGCTAGTAAGTGTCTGAGACCAGATTTGGAATCAGATCTTCCTGACTCCAAGCCCAGCACTCTGTCCACAACCCTCCTAAGGTTGTAGTGAGGGCCAAATGAGATATTTGTTAAGTGCTTTGCTTAAATAAAAACCCCTAACTGACTTGCAACTGAAATCTCCTGAGTATGACTCTCCCTATTAGAATATGAACGGAAAGAAACTGTCTTCTCTTGTATCTGTATCCTCAGGGATGAGCACAGTGCTTTGTGCATAATGAGTGGTTAATAAATGCTTTCTCATGTACTAGCTTTATACTTTTTGGTCCAGGAGGATGGAACAAAGAGAGACGGGTAGAAATTGCAAAGAGGCATGCTTAGTCTGCTCAAAATGGGCTCCATGAGAAGATTCCCCAGCACTGGAGACTTCAGTCCACATCTGAGAGGCGCCATACTGGAATAAGGATTCTCATTCAAGTGCAGGTGAGATTAGATTAGATGCTCCTTAGATAGCACAATGTTTAGAGAGCTGGACTGGAGTCAGGGCCCACTCTAGTCTGAATACTGCTTCCTATACTGTGTGATGTGAACAAACAGGTCACTCAACTACCCTCAGTCTCATTTTCCTCATCTGTAAAATGGGGAAACCACCTACCTCACAACCCCCCTCAAAAATAGCCCAATTAGAAATTAGCCTTCTTGAAAAAGCTAAAAAGTAAAAAAAAAAATGACAATGAAATACTCTTTTAGGCATTTTCTTCTTTTTCGCAAGATTGTTGTGAGGATCAAATGAAATAACATACATAAAATCCTTGGGCCCTAAAGCATATAAAAATATATATGTATTATATGTTATATAATATATAACATATAATATAAATGTATAATATAAATATATGTGCATTATATGTTGTATTATATAATATATTGTGCTGATATGTCATATGTTATATATTTTTATATATTATAATATATAATATAAACATATACTGTATGGATGCTAGCTGCTATTATTTTAATTATTTTTTTCCACTTAATAGTATTTTATTTTTCCAATTACATGTAAAAATAGTTTTCAACATTCACTTTTATAAGATTTTGAGTTCCAAATGTTTTCTTTCTCCCTCCCTCCATACTCTTCCCTCTCCCCAAGATAGCAAGCAATCTGATATAGGTTATACACATACAATCATATTAAACATATTTCCACATTAGTCACGTTGTAAAAGAAGAATCAGAGCAAAAGGTAAAAACCATGAGAAAGAAAAAAAAAGTGAAAATAGTATGCTTCAATCTGCATTCAGACTCCATAGTTTTTTCTCAGGGTGTGGATAGCATTTTCCAATATTTTAATTATTATTAATGGCTATTAAGGTCCCTCCCAACTCTGGGATTCTATGAAGTCTACTCTCAGCTCCACATAGCTACCCCGGAACCAGGCTCTCCTCCCTTACTAGTTGCCCTAACTGGAGCAGGCGATTAAGGCTTGTGCTAAATGCCATCCCTTCCTCCATTGACTCAAGTGCCAGGTAGAGAGGAGGGAGAAGGCTTGGCTATTCTGATCCTCAGAGGGAGAACGGGCAGGTCACAAATGAGGCCTGAGAGGCTAAGGGGGAAGGGGGTGCTGCATCTGAAAAAGCAAGAGGAGCCCTCCAGCTCACCCCTGGACTCCTGGTATTTCTGAGAGAGTCCTGGAAAATAGTGACTATGTCTACAAGCTCCAAGCACCAAGGTAAACATGAGATCCTAGTGCCCGTATGGGGAAAAGAAAGGGGAGGAATCCTGTTGGGGTAGAAAAGTAGAGACGAGGAAATGAGAGGCCCTTACAGATGAGGAAACTGAGGCTGAGAAATATTGACTGTCTTGCCCCGGGTCACACCTCTAGGAAGCATCTTCCCAAGGGCAGGCACATTTCTGAGCAGCTAGCTCTACGTTTTGTGAGAAGGCTTTTTTGCCTTTCACACTCTCCCAGTCAAACATCGAATTCTTCCTCTTGCCAACAAACACCAGAGGCCACAACGGTGATCTCTAAGCCCCTTACAGCCCCGACAGTCTCCTGGCAGCAAGACAACATTCAGAAAGGCGAGTTTTAAGCCCTGGTCCCATTTTCCTGAGCTCTCCTTCCATCCTCAGCATGTTTCAGCACACACACCAAAATCCCACTCTGAGCCTTGGGCCGGAAATAGCCTATTTCTAGGGGCCAAAATATACAAAAGTCTCATGTGTCTCTTTAAAAAGAAAACGTAAAAAGAAGCCGTGTCTGTGCTGGCAAATGTTTCTCCAATTTACCGTTCTCTCTGCAGTGGGAGGTGGCTGATTTGGAACTCTTCTGGCATTTTGCAGGCCATAAAAGTGGGGAAAGAAAAAACTTCCCCCTGAATTTCCTGCAAGCAAAGCTCTGGCAGGGCCTGCTTCACTGGGAGCCCGGGGCTGGGGTCTCGGCCAAGCCGGCAGCCTGGGACAAAGGCCCCATGCAGGCAGCCCCTTTCTCGTGTGTCCCTCAGAACCAAACCTCATGATGTGAAAGAAGGAATGTGAGATACGGGGTCAGAAGAACGAGCAGGGGGACCTCAGACAAGTCCAGCCAACACTCTCTAGTCCCCCTCTCTCTCCTACCTGAACAACAACAGGGCTCAATGATCTCTAAGCTCCTTTCCAACTGCTTCTGTCACGGCTGGTGAAGTCTTTTCACAGGAGGTGTCTCTTGAGCCGGGCCCTGAAGAAGAGGGCAGATTTAGAGAAGAGGGGCATGGCTGGGGACTTTTCCAGGTAGCACAAGCCCAACAACCCAGGCCAGACAGTAATCATAACAATAACTGGTGTTTTAAAGTGCTTTAAGATTCATGAAACACTTTCCATACCTTAGGACAGTGCCTGGTACATGGTAAGTGTGTAACTAAATGCTCATTGATGATTTCCTTTGAGCCTTATGACAACCCTGTAGGGTTAAGAACTCTAGTAATTGTTATCATTCCCATTCCATTTGACAATTGTGAAACTGAGGTCTGTTGTTCAGTCCTGTCTGACTCCGTGACCCTACTGGGGGTTTTCTTGGCAAAGACACTGGAGTGGTTGACCATTTCCTTCTCCAGCTCATTTTACAGATGAGGAAACTGAGGCAAACAGGGCTAAGTGACTTGCCCAGGGTCCTACAGCTAATCAGTATCTGAGGCCAGATTTGAACTCAGGTCTTCCTGACTCCAGGCCCTGCACTCTATCACTGCACCATCTAGCTGCCCTTTTAAACTGAGGTAAAAAGAGGTGAAATTCTAGCTGTGTGACCCTGGGCAAGTCACTTAACCCCAATTGCCTTGCCAAAAAAAAAGGTGAAAAAAAATTTTTTTTTTGCTTTGGCAGTTGGGGTTAAGTGACTTGCCCAGGGTCACACAGCTAGTAAGTATCAAGTGTCAGAGGTCGGATTTGAACTCAGGTCTTCCTGACTCCAAGGCCAGAGCCCTATCCACTGCACCACCTAGCTGCCCCTAAGGTAAAATTTCTAACAAGTGTCTTATGGAGGATTTAAACCCAGATCTTTCCAGCTCCAAGAGGCAGAAGGGAAATACAATAGATAGAGCCTTGGGCCTGGAATCAGGAAGACCTGAGTTCAAATATAGCCTCAGATTTTTTACTAGCTGTGTAAACCTGGGCAAGTCACTTAACCTTTGTTTGCCCCAATTTCCTCAATTGTAAAATGGGGATAATAATAGCACCTACCTGTCAGGGTTATTGCAAGAATCAAATGAAAAGAAATATTTGTAAAGTGCTTAGCACAATGCCTGGCACAAATAGGCGCTCAATAAAGGCTCACTCCCTTCCTTCAAGCTCAGATCATACAGAAAATGAGCCTGGTGTGTGTTGAGAAGTATAGTTATGGCAGAGAGGAGCATTGGAAAGTAGAGAGAGGTGAACTTGGACCCGGGGCCAGATGGCAGGAGACATTGACTGCCAGGTTGAGAAGGCTGGACAATAATGGACTTGATTTTGCACGATGATCATCGATTAGGTAGACTCATGGAATGGGGTTTTATCTGTGGTGTTAACAAGAGGATCTGCTAAAGCAGTTGATTGGGGGTCTATCCCCTAAGACCATCCAATCACTTTACCTAACAGGAAACCAGAATTGCTCTAGGGCACCAAAAAAACCAAACCTGAACTTCAGCCTATATATTTTCCCCTGAAGTTAAAAGGTCTGATTGAGCTCCAGCACCAATTACTCTCAGCTGGTGTCATCCCTGTTTATTGGCAAGACTGCCTTTCATGTCTTCCTTCCTGAAGCTGGGAAAATTCTCCCAATTATTCAGACGATCTACCTACTGAAATGTCATATGTAGCATACAGCATCTGTGCCTATGGAGCATATGGTGTGTATGGCGTGTACTCCAACATGAACATGGATCTGTGATTTCATCCATGTAGGCATTCCCTCCAACGGTACAAAATGCAACCCATCCATATCCATCCATCCCATGGGAGGACTCTCTACCATAGTGTCCTATAAATGCTCCACGGGGGAGCCCCTCAACATGCTGGGTTCTTCCCCCACTTTCTCCTTAACTTGTTCCTCACTCTAGCTACACTCTAGCCCACCATTTTTTTCCGGTTCCACATTTTTCTGATTATGTTCTTCCAGAGGCGTCAAACTCACAGCCGTCTGAGACATTCAACCAGCAAAACTCCCCAGTGCTGCGACCAGATTAAAATGTAATTGGGAAATGTTTAACAAGATAAATAAAAATACAATAAAGCATAGATAATGTTAATTTGTGGCTTTCTAAGTCAATATGAGGCAGGCAGGAGTTTGTTTCTATTTGACACTACTGCTTTACCCCTATGCATTATATATAAATTGAAATGACAGGACAAGAAAGGATAGAATAGAATAGAATAAGAGACGTTATGTGTGATATATCAAAATTACAAGTAACCCAAAGGCCAATGGAAAGACACATAGAATCATAGGTTTAAAGCTGGAGGTGACTACAGAGGCCATCTGGTCTGACTTATTTGACAGATGAAGAAACTGAGGCTCAGAGAGATGAATGACTGACCCAATCAATGTAATACAAGGGAGGAGGAAGGTAATAAGCATTTATTAGGCACCTACTATGGGCCTAGCTGGGTGGTACAGTGGATAGAGTGCCAGGCCTGGTGTCAGGAAGACCTGAGTTCAAATTTGGCCCCAGACACTTCCTAGCTATGTGACCTTAGGCAAGTCACTTAACCCTGCTTGCCTCAGTGCCTCATCTGTAAAATGATCTGGAGAAAGACATGGCAAACCACTCCACTATCTTTGCCAAGCGAACCCCAAGTGGGGTCACAAAGAGTCAGACACAACTGAACAACAATGAACGTGCTAGGCACTATGCTAAGTGCTTTACAGATATTATCAATGTCGAGAGGTAGGTGCTACTATCATCTTTATTTTACAGTTGAGGAAACTGAGGCAGACAGAGTTAAGTGACTTGTCAGAGTCACACAGCTTGGAAGTGTCAGGGGCTAGATTTGAACTCGGGTCTTCCTGACTCCAAGCCCAGCGCTTCATCCACTGTGCCACCAGTAGTAATCAGCAAAGCCAGGATTCTAACTCAGGTGCTCTTACTCCAAATCCAGTATTGGATTGAAGTGGGGTTGGAGGCTGTGAAGGGTGGAGCTTAGACATTGGCAAAAATGGAGTAATAAATGCCTGAAATGACTTTTGCTTTGGGGTCCTGATCATGGTGACCATCCAGTCTTGGAAAAGCTTTGGTAATAGGAAACCCACTAGTAATGCATAGAAGTCTGCATGTTGGGTGTGTTGTAGAGAAGATTTTTATTCATATTTAGGTACAAGTTGAACTAGATGGCCACTGAGGTCTCTTCCATCTCTGAAGTTCCATAATGGCATGCTCAAGAAGTAATGATCTACAAGATATTATCCAGCAGAAAAAGGAGAGAGTTATTCATGTAGTGAGAATGAGAAATAGGAGGCAGATGGCCTATGTGCTATATTAGTACTCCCAGAGATGTTAAAAGAACCAGAGGAAAGCATCTGGCCCATTGGATGGGAACTCTAGGGTGGACTTATTAAAAGATATGGACACAAATAGCATAGAATGGAAAGAGTTGCAATCCATGTAAGTTGAAGGAAACCATAGATTCGTCAGAGTAAGTTGATGTTCCAAAAAACAAAACAAACAAATAAAAAAAAAAGGAAGTTGATGTTTCATGTGTGTGACAATGTAGATGTGTCTCAGACAAGGCATGGACTGACTTTTCCAAAATTCCTGGGACCAGAGAGCATTTGTTCATCAGGGAAAGTTCCCAGGACTACATTTCCCATGAAACTGTGTATTTGAGCTATTGGGTGATTGTGTCAACAGGAGATAATGGGAGATGAATTCCAGGGAAGAAGAGAAATGGAGCTCAGGGTCTAAGCAAGAGATGTCTGGGACTGTGCTGACAATGTCAAAGGAACCCGAGAAACCTGACATGTTAACAGCAATATTATGTGATGATCAACTATGATAGACTTAGCTCTTCTCAGCAACACAATTATCTGAGACAATTCCAGAAGACCCATGATGGAAAATGCTATCCACATCCAGAGAAAGAACTATGGCATCTGAATGGAGATCGAAGCATACTATTTTCACTTTTTTTCTTTCTCATGGTTTTCCCCTTTTGTTCTGATTCTTCTTTCATAACATGATTAATGTGGAAATAGGATTAATATGATTGTACATCAGATTGCTTGCTATCTTGGGGAGGGGAAAGGAGAGGAGGGAGGGGAGAGGGGAAGGAGGGAGGGAGAAAAATTTGGAACTCAATCTTATAAATTATGGATTGCCCCAAGCATATGGTGAGATACAGTAACTTAGATTAATGGGTGGATTGTGAAATTATGATTATTCCTGATCTGTTATTTTATTGAGTAACTACTATATGATGATTATTCTTGTTTTCACCTTATTATTAAGTAAAACGTTTTATGCTTAAGAGTTAATGGTGTCATCTCTCCACTCCTTTGTAGAGGTATGAAGTCGACAAACATGGAACACTGAACATATTTTTGGACTTTTTTGATATTTTAACTAGTTTTGCTGGTTTTTTTCCTCTTCTTTTTCATTCTTTAAAAATATTCTTTGTGACTCATGAAAGAAAATGCTATCCACATCAAGAGAAAGAACTATGGAGTCTGAATGCAGATCAAAGCATACTATTTTTTCTCTCTCTCTTTTTTTTTTTTTGTTTCTTCTTTCTCATGGTTTTTCCTTTTGGTTCTAATTCTTCTTTACAACATGACTAATGTGGAAATAATGTTTAATATGATTACACATGCATAGCCTATATCAGCTTGCATGCCATCTTGGGGAGAGGAGAGCAGAGAATGGGGGAGAAATTTTAGAACTCAAAATCTTATAGAAGTGAGTGTTGAAAACTAAAAACAAATAAATAAAAATAAATATAAATATTCTTTGTCCTAAGGAATGACTCTTGCAGAGAAGGAAGGGGGAAGGATATTGGGAGAAATTTAGGCAATGTAACAATGAAAGATCAATAAAATTTTATTTTTAAATAAACAAAAGAGTTGATGGTGACATGGTAAATATTTTTGCGTAAGTAGGAAACATTCGAGTGGGGACTCAGGAGCTATAGTGGCGGGTAGTAAGAACATATCCTGACACACAAGAGTTGCCTTTAAGACCCTAAGAGAATATTTGAGTTGTAGCTGCATGATGATCCTCCTTCTCTGGAAACCCCAGACCTTCTGGTGGCCGGGCATATTGGGATCTGAATGAGGGCAAGAATGAGAGTCATGTCACACCCTGGGTGAAATAGATTTTATACATACACACACACACATACATACATACACACACACACACGCATCTATCTAGGTGTCTATGTATATATACACATGTATTACATATACATATGTGTATAATAAAATGGGTATATATGTATGTTACAATACACATAAGAATGCTAAGATGTATACATGTGTGTTGTGTATATATTATATACATACACATATGATCTGCATACACACATAACACATGCATATATGTGTATACATGTAATCCCCACGGATAAGATATATTTTTAGGCATCTTGCACGGCTGAGTGCTATGCTATCTACTTTCTCTCTCTAATGGTGCTGTTGTTTTGTTGGGCACCCTGTGGTCCTAATGCTATTAGCAGATGTTTTATGCCTTTACCACATGTAGAGAGTCTAACCTGTATTTTCTTTTCCCATTTTAAACTTTGGTGGAATATTAAAAGCGACTTTAGTCACATTTTAAGTGGCAGTACTTAAAGCCTGGTCTCTCTAAGCAGAGTGGGGACAATACTGCTTCATTGGGCCTCAAAGGCCTTCAAAGGCCCTAATCTACCCACATGAGGCCAAGGAATTCAGCCCCGGCAGGTACTCGAGGACGCCCTGGCTTCTGACAGCTTTCTTTTCCCAACTGCAGGCTTAATGGCCAGAGTTGTATTCACCTGCCCAAAACACAATTCCTGGGAAGCTCTTCTTTCCCCCTTCAGAAGAATTATTCATGTTTACCCCTAGTGCTTCTAAGGAAAGCTGTGATTTCAGGATGTGGGGAGGGTGGAAGAGGACACACAATCTCTGTCTTCCAGTATTTGAAGGGCTGTCCTACGGCGTTCTGCTTGGCCCCAGAGACCAAAACTAGCAACAGCGGAGGCCAGTTGCCAAGAGGCAGACCGGCTCTATAAAAGAACAAAATTCAATCCTAACAATTAGGCCTGGGCAAAAGTGGAATGGACAGCCTCAGAGTTCCCCTCTCCCCAGCGGTCGACCGCAGAGCAAAGAAAGACTGCAGAACCTCTTCTCCGGGATGCTGGAGGGGGCATTGGCATTCCCCTTGAACCAGCTGGCCTCTGAAAGACCCTTTCAAAGACTCTGAGAGCCTGTGATTGATTCAGTGGGAAACTAGCCATATTCCTTTTGACTCAGTAAAATTATGAGGAGATGGCTGTGCTGTATGAGCAATGAACTCAAAAGGTTTTGCAAGCATGAACAATTCAAACAACACACCACTTAATCTGATGCATATTTATTGTTATGCATAATCATTTCGGGACTGCATGGTAATTAGGCATAAATGGTAAGTAGCTCAGGGGAAAATGACTGTAATTAGCATTTCTTTTACATTCAGCCAAACCCAATTTTTACAGTTTTTCTCATCGTGCTTTATTGGTTCTAGCTGCTCTAATCAGTGACAGACACTGCCTCCCTCGCAGGGCTGCTGTGGGAAAAAACGCCCCAGTCACTTTGAAGCGCACTATAAAAGTGTGACTTATTGTTATTAATACTAACACAGACAGTTCTTCCCGATACCTTGTATTCAGTTCAGCACTCAGCTCTCGTGCTGTCATGTTCAGTTTCTACAAGCATTTACCACGCACCAGGATACAAAGAGAAAAACAAAACAATCCCTGACCTCAAGGAGTTTACATTCCATTGAAGGGCAGGGAATACGGAAATCGATATACTGGGAAAATTGAGGAGGGAGTAAGAGCATTAGCAAGTGAGGAATCATTGAAGGAAGATGGTTTCTGAAAGGCATTGATGAGGAAGAGGAAAGGCATTTTAGGGATGTGCCAGTGCATAGAAGGGAGAGGGGGAGTACTGGCTTTGAGGAATTAATGACACTGCAGTGGTCAGAGCTGCTTAGATTATAGAACTGATCAAGAGCTGTCTGATGAAATAAGGCTGTAAAGGCAGGTCAGAATCCAATTACGGAAACCTTAAATGCCAGATGAAGGAGTGTTTATCTTATTCTCCAGGCAATTTTATTCTCTAGCCATGGGAGAGTTTTGAGCAGGGGACTCACATAGTCAGAGCTGTGTTTTAGAAAGAGGATTTTGGCAGGTGTGCAGAAGATGAATTAGAAAGAAGCAAGTTTGGAAACAAAAAACCAGTCTGGATGTTGTTATGGGAGTCCAGATGAAGGTGGTGACCAGGGAGTGGAGATGGTGAAATACTACCACCACCACCACCACCACCAGCACTACTACTATTATTACCACTACCACTACCACTACTACCACCACCACTGCTACTGTTACTACCACTACCACCACTACCACCACCACCACCACTACTACTACTACTACCACCATTACCACTACTACTACCACCACCACCACCGCTACTATTATTACCACTACCACCACCACCACCACTACTACTACCACTACCACTACCACTATTATTACCACTTCTATCACCACTACTAATACTACCACCACCATCACCACTACCACCACCACTACTACTACTACTACTGACTGCTACTACTACCACTACTACCACTACTACTACTACCACCACTACCACTGCCACCACCACCACCACCCCTGCTACTATTATTACTACTAATACTACTAATACTTTATATTTATATTGAATTTTAAAGTTTTCTTAGCATTTTACAAACATGCATATATTTGCTCTTTACAATACTATAGTGAGGTACTATTTCAGGAATTATTATTACCCCCATTTTACAAATGAAGAAAACTGAGTGTAAGAGAGATTAAGTGACTTACCCAGGGTCACACAGCTAGTAAGTGGCCGAGTCAAGATTTTAACACAGGCCTTCCTAACTACATGTTTCCCTTCTTCCTCAATAGCGGTAGTGTGGTGCTTCAAAGTCAGCAAAGTGCTTCACAGATATTATCTCATTTTAGTTTTTCAAGGAGTTCAGTACCTGGATCACAGTCTTCCTTTCCAGACAGGAATGATCCTAGGGGCAAAAGGGAGACATTGGAGATTATTGAATAGAGGGCTGATGTGATCAGATTTCCACTTTAGGAAAATCACTTTGTCAACTGTGTGGAGGATAGATGATATCAAAGTGGTTTGACATTTCCTTCTCCAGTTCATTTTACAGATGAGGAAACTGAGGCAAACAAGGTTGAGTGACTTGCCCAGGGTCACACAGCTAGGAAGTGTCTGAGGCCGGATTTGAACCCAGAAAAAGCAGTCTTCTTGACTCCAGGCCATAGTGCCACCTAGCTGCCTCAAATGACATCACTATGTTGGAGTCAAGGTGCAGTGTGTCTGACCGGGATTGATCAGACCACTGTGAGCTCTGAAGGCTCTACCACAGGTTGGGCACAGACAGTCCACATGAATATTTGGAGTGGGGAAGCTGGATGGGTGTGGGAAGAGATTTTGGAAGAGGGAGGTCGATAAGGAGACTCTTTGCAATAGTCCAGGTGAGAGGTGAGGAGGGTATTCATTGGGATGAGTGGAGAGGAGATACCTGGGAGAGATGTTGTGGGAACAGAAGGGTAACTGGAATCTGAGCTCATTTGGCAATGGATTGGGACGTGAGGTGAGTGAGAGAGAGGAGGTAAAGATGACATCAGAGTGTCAAACCTGGGTGACCGGGGGGATGGTGGTGCCCTCAACAGCAACAGGGACCTTTGGAAGTCATCTCAATGTGCCTTTCAAAGGGAGAGGTACTAGAGTACTGGACTTGGAGTCAAGAAGACCCGGGTTCAGGTTTTACCTCTGATACTTACTAGATTTGTCACCCTGGGCAAGTCATTTAACCTCTGTGCCTCAGTTTCCTTACCTGAAAAATGAGGAGATGGAACTCAATGTCCTCTAAGGTTCCTTCCAGCTCTAAATCTATGGTCCTATGAACCCTATGATATTCCTAAGAACAAGGGCTTTATCTTTTACTCTTGGCAAATGGACTGGCCTATTCATTCACACTGCATCAGAGAGACATCCTCAGTCCTCTCAATGGAGATATCCATACCTTATATATGGAGGCGTATTCAGGTTCCTTCTTGTCATCTGAACATAGATATTCTGACTCATACTCAGGGTACTTTCTGAACCTCCATTGGCTCACATGTACTTCATGATGTAGTAGAATCCAAATGACCCAAACCTAGTTATGGGAGATGAGATTGAGAGGTTTGATTTGTCTTGGAGCCAGATTGCTGAGGCCCTTGATGGCAGGCTAAGAGATCTGGATTTTCTTCTGTAGGCAATAGGGAGCCATTGAAGGTTTGTTAATAAGGGAATGACATGAGGAAAAGGGAGGCTGGATACTTCAGAAGGATACAATGATGGTACTGGATATGAAGGAAGAGCAAGGACCTCCTTGGTGGACCACTGTCCCAACAGGACTAGTTCCAGATTCTGGAAGAAGGTGCTGGTCACAGGCTAACTGCTCTTCTGATATTATAGCAATCCCTCTTCAGATTGCCATGCTAAAAATACTAAACAAGATCTTTTTTCAGCCTGAAGCATGGTGGGATTTCAGAGCTTGTCCTGATCTGCTCACCAATGCTTTGATTTCTTTTTCTCCTCCTTCTCCTTCTTCTCCTTCTCCTTCTTCTTCTTCTTCATCTTCTTCTTCTCCTCCTCCTCTCCCCTCCCTCCTCCTCCTCCTCCTCTTCCTCCTCTTTCTTCTTCTCCTCTTCCTCCTTCCCCCCTGCTCCTCTTTCTCCTCTTTCTCCTCCACTGTGTGCAGATCTCCCCTTTGTCCAATACCCTTCCCTATCTCATACTATACTTCTCCATTTAATTCAACAAATATTGGTTAAGCACCACATGTCAGGCTCTGGGGAGACAAAGATGAACACAGTCTCTGTCCTTTAGGAGCTCACATTCTGTTGAGAGACCAAAAAAAAAAATGCTCACAGATACAAATATCTGTAAAGTAATTGGAGCAGCATCATAGACTCATAGTATTCAAGCTGGATAGAAACCACTGAATCCAACCCCACCTCTTCACTTTGCAGATGAGAAAACTGGGGCCTGGGGAGGTTAAGTCACACGCTGAGGGTCACACAGCCACTAAGGTGGTAATTGAACCTAGGGAGGCTCTAAGTCCCTTCCCTCTCCACCACTCTGTTCTGCAGAACTAAAGCACCTCTATAAATCAGGAAAAGCTTCTGGGTACACATGACACCTGAGTTGATCTTTGATGATAAGATAAGAATTTAAAGAGGTGGAGATGAGAACAGATCATTGCATGTGTACAGGTTAAAGGCAGGGATTGTGCCATTCTCCCCTCCCCACTCCCTTAAAAAAAATAATCAATAGTAATGTTTTAATACTTTTCTTTACAATGGTATTATGTCGTATTAATGCCACCCCACCCCCACTCCAGAATCTTAACTTGTAACACAAAGGAATTGCTAAGCCAAACAAATTAACACAGAGAACATATCTGACTGGGTATACAACATTCCACACATAGTCCACCACCTTCCAGTGGAGGGAAGGGGAAAATGTTTCATCATCAATTGTGTCATCTTTAATTTGTATATGACCTACAGCTCCTAGCACTGAAAATTACACATATTGGGCATATGATAAATGTTTATTGAATTGGATTAAGGACACCATAGGTGACCTCCTCTGACTTCTTAGCTTAGGCCAGGGACAAACCTGAGTTTGATGTCAGTTCTGAGGAAGAAAAAAATGATTTTAGTGGAATTGGGCAAGATGAGAGCTGGGGGAAGAAAGGAGAAAGGGAGAGAGACAGAAAAGGAGACTGACTTAGAGACAGACAGAGATTGAAACAGACAGAAAAAGAGAGGGAGGGAAGGAGGGAGGGAGAAAGAGAGAGAAAGAGAGCAAGAGAAAGAGAAAGAGACAAAGAAATAGAGACAGAGAGATCAAGAAAAACAGAGGAAAAGAGAGATAGAGTGAGAGAGATTGAAACAGAGAGAAAATACAGATAGAGACAGAGAAAGAGACAGGAGAGAGGGACAAAGAGAGAGAAATTCCAAGAGAGAAAGAGTGAGAAAGACCTAGAAAAAGATAAGAGACATACAGAGAGAGAGAGAGAGAGAGAGAGAAAGGAGAGAGAGAGAAAGGAGAGAGAGAAAGGGGGAGAGAAGAGAGGGAGAGAAGAGAGAGAGAGAGAGAAGAGAGAGAGAAAGGAAAGAGGAGAGAGAGAGAGTGAGAAAGACCTAGAAAAAGATAGAGACATATAGAGAGAGAAAGAGAGAGAGAGAGGAGTGAGAGAAAAGGGAGAGAGGAGAGAGAGAGAAAAGAGAGAGAAAGGGAGGGGGAGAGAGACACAGAGACAGAGACATGGAGAGAAACAGAATGAGAGAGATAGAGAGAGACAGAGAGAGACAGAGAGAAAGAGGGAGGGGGAAGAGAGACACAGAGAGGAAGACAGAGAGAGAGAGACAGAAAGATTGAGAGAAACAGATAGAGAGAGAGACAGAGACAGAGAGAAAGGAAGAGAAACTGGGAGAGAAACCAAGAGAGAGAGGTCAAGACAAACAGAGACAGCAAGACCTAAAGAGAGAGTTTCTATGAATTAGAGCATTTTCTTGGCAAACAGATGAATTCTTGGCTTGGCTCCCTCCTCCAGCAGGACCTGCCAGCCCTGCCCCATTGTCATCCTCCTTGCCCTTAGGATAGAAGGCTTTACCTCTCTCAACTCCATAGTTGCCTCACAAGAGTTTTGCATGTAGGAGCCACTGATTAAGGCCTGCGTGACACATGGCTTAGGTTTTATAGGCTATTATAATTGGAAGGAGCTTTGGGGTCACCTAGTCTACCCCTCTTGTTATACAAACAGAGAAAATGAGAGACAAGCAGTGAGCAGAGTCAGGACCTGAATTCAGGGCTCCTGGCTCCCAGTCCAGCATTCTTTCCATTATGCCCCACACAGTCTTTGTAACCCACAAAGTACTTTCACACTCATGATGTCATCTGAGCCTCCCACCAACCCTATAAGGTAGATAGAGCAAGCTAATTATTAGCCTCATTTTACTGTTGGGAGGCAGCCAGGTCCAAAATACAGTCCCAGTGAGGTTTGGAGGCCCTCTCCTTACCCCGCACCCCCTGCCCCTTACATTACAGATGAGTAAAATAAGGCTGAGGGGAGGAAAGGGACAAGCATTAATTAAGCACCTACTATGTGCTAAGCATTATGCTGAGCACTTTACAAATGTTATCTCATTCACTTCTCACAATAACTCTGGGCTTTTTATTGTTTAGTTGATTCTGTCGTGTCTGACTCTTCATGATCCCATCTGGGGTTTTCTTGGCAAAGATACTGAAGCGGTTTGCCATGTTCTTCTCCAGCTCATTTTACAGATGAGGAAACTGAGGCAAACAGGGTGAAGTGACTTGCCCAGGGTGACACAGCTAGAAAGTGTCTGAGGCCAGATTTGAACTCAGCTAAGTGGTACAGCGATTGGAGTGCGAGGCCTCGAGGCAGGGAAACTCCTCTTCATGAGCTCCAAGTCTCCATCTCCCTTCACTTCTCTGCGGTACCACCAAGACAGCTCTTCCCTCCTCCTGGTCTCTCTCCTCATCTCGAATTCTACTCCCCTTTGAGAAGAGAATTCTCTTCAGCCTCCTCTGGTGACTCATCCTTAATAATAGCTAATTATAATAGCTAGCATTTATATAGGCTCTAAAGTTGGCTACACTTTACAAACATTATCACATTCAGTTCTCATAGTCTTGGGAGGTAGGTGCTATTATAACCCCCATTTTACAGATGAGCAGAATGAGGCACAGGGAAATTAAGTGACTTGCCCAGGGTCACACTGCTACTAAGTGTAATTACAAAACAGTTTATAATTCTCATGGGCAGGTAGAGGGGAGTGAATTTCTAGATATAAAACAGAAGGTATCAATAAATCTTTTTTTTTTTTTAAGAGAACACACACTATGTCCCAGATTAATCCTGTTTGGCCCGAGATCAAGTTGCTGTGTGTGTTTTGGATGACTTCTGCAAAGCTGGTTCCCCTGAACCCTCTTGCTAACACAAACCCACATAGGCAGGCCTGCCAACCACCATTTTCTCAGAGTCTGCAAATACAGTCTTGGGGGCCCTAGACACAGGCAGAAACTCTGGGGCTCTTTGGAAGCTGGAAAGCTTTATCTTAACTGAAGCAACAACCCTGCAGGCTTATCACTGCTTATTAATGTCAAGGTTTAAAAGACTGTTCTGGTAAACAAGCCAGAGCTCCTGGCCCTGCTTAACAGAACAAAACTCTGAGGGCTGCAGGCTTCTAGGCTGCCCAGGACCTTCCCAAACGGCACCCAAAGCCAGATCCTCAGAGCCAGAGGCTTTCGGCAGAGAGGACACCGTGCCAAGGCAGGGCTGGCCTTGTGATATCAAGAATGAGAGGCAGCGAGGGATCTCCAGATGGGAAGTAAGTCAAAGAAGAGCTAGATCATACAAAATGACAAACATGAAGAGTTCAGAAAAAATATGGGCAAACTTGTAAAGAACTGGTGTAATGGCAGAATTGGGGGAACAATCCACTCAGTGATGAAGAGAATTTAAGCCAAGGCTTCTTAACCTGGGGCAAGGGGTCTGTCTGTAGCACCTAGACATGAACCCAATGCTCCAGCATGGACCAAGGCATGGTGCAAGGTAGTC
This sequence comes from Vombatus ursinus, assembly GCF_900497805.2. Taxonomy (NCBI): domain Eukaryota; kingdom Metazoa; phylum Chordata; class Mammalia; order Diprotodontia; family Vombatidae; genus Vombatus; species Vombatus ursinus. The sequence goes on along the minus strand of NW_020954713.1, from coordinate 2,901,707 downwards.
TTTCCTCCCTTTGCTTTATAAATATCTCATTTGTTCCTCACAACAATCCCCATTTTACAGATAATAAGAAGAAGGAGGCGGGGAGGAGGAGGAGGAGGACAAGGAGGAGAAGGAGAGGAAGAAGAGGAAGAACAAGAAGGAGAAGAAGAAGAAAGAAGGAGAAGAAGAAGAAAGAAGAAGGAGAAGGAGGGGAAGAAGAAGAAGGAGAAGAAGAAGAAAGAAGGAGAAGGAGAAGGAAAAGGGGGAGAAGGAGGAGGAGGAGAAGAAGAAAGAAAAAGGAGAAGAAAGAAGAAGGAGAAGAAGAAGAAAAAAGAAGAAGGAGAAGAAGAAGGAGAAAAAGAAAGAAGGAGAAGAAAGAAGGAGCAGAAGAAGAAAGAAGAAGGAGAAGGAGAAGGAGGAGGAGGAGAGGAAGAAGAAGAAAGAAGAAGAAGAAGAAGAAGAAGGAGAAAGAGGAAGAGAAGGAGGAGAAAAAGAAGAAGAAGGAGGAGGAGGAGGAGGAGGAGGAGGAGGAGGAGGAGAGCTAACATTCACATAGAGCTTACTATGTTCCAGGCACTGTGCTAAACACTTTTCAAATATTATCTCACTTGATGTTCACAATAATCCTGGGAAGTAGGTGCCATTATTATCCCCATTTTACTACTACTACTACTACTACTACTACTACTACTACTACCTAACATTTCTATAAAACTTACTATGTTCCAGGCACTGTGCTAAGCATTTTTTACAAATAGTGTCTCATTTGATCCTCACAACAACCCTGAGAAGTAAGTGCTATTATTATCCACATTTTTACAGATGAGTAAACTGATGCAAACAGGGTTAAGTGACTTGCTCAGGGTCACACAGCTACTAAATGTCTGAGGCTGGATGTGAAGATGAAGATGAGTCTTCCTGACTCCAGGCCCAGCACTCTATCCACTGTGCCACCTAGCTGCCCACTCATAGAATCCCTAGCTCTCTTCAAAGTTCAGATTAAATGTCATAGAACAGGCCGAGGCTGGTCCCCTCAGTTGGTAGTGCCCTTTTCTCCCTCCCCTCAATTACTTTGTCTAAATTTTGTATTTACTTCCCTTTTGTTGTTAAAGGGCCCCACCATCCTTCCAGTCTCCCAAGTTTTCAACTTTGGCATCATCCTCAACCCTTCATTTGCATTCGTCCCACAAATGTGAGCCATTGCTAGATCTTATCTTTCTATCTTCCAACATCATTGCTTGTCATTGCCCTTCTCTCCACTCACACAGTCACCACTCCAGGTAGCTTTCATCACTCCATTCAGCATCAAAGATGGCAGATGGTGGGAGTGATCCAAGGCTAAGGCTTGGCAGGGCACAATCAGAGACTGGATAAGGGGGCAAGAGCATTAAGAAGAGAGGAAAGAGTAGAGTTGAACTGGTTCGCCAAGGAATCAAGACGGGGAAGAGAGGAAAGTGTTGTCAGTGCAGGGGTGTTGGCCTGGGAAAGAACCAAGGAGCTGTGGGATTGGAGGTCACAGTGAGGATGAAGAGCAGGTTTGGGGGTGCCAGGTAGATGGAGAGGTGTAATGCCGACTGATTTAGATCAGATAAGGAAATTTCAGAGGTCGTGAGCTTGGAAGTGGAGTATTTTTGGTAATGGCATACGATTACCCAGTCTTTGCTTGAGACCTCCTGGGAGCCAGAGCTCCCTACTGCCCAAGGCAGCCCATCCCACTTTGGGATGGTTCCATCTGTTAGCAAGATTTTCTTTATATCAAACCTAAATTTGCCTCTTTGCAACTTCCACCCAATGTTCCCGGTCTTCCTTGGAGACAAGCGGAACAAATTTAATCTCTCTTTCAACTTACCTCCCTTCCAATACTTGAAAAGAGCTTTCATGTCTACCCGAAGCCTTCTCATCTCCAGTCCAGCTTCTTCAATTATTCCTTGAGCAATTATACGATGCCCCTTTTCCCCTCTACAATCTACCTAGTATTATTGCCTTCTTACTATTCCTCATACATGACATACTCCATCTCCCATCTCCTTTCCACTGGCTGTCCGCCATGCCCGTAATGTACTACCTCCTCATCTCTGCCTTTTAGTATTCTTTAGACCCCTTTGAAACTAAGCTCTAGTGCCATATTCTATTGAGACAGCTAGGTGGCTGAGTGGATAGAGCATCTGGCCTGGAGCCAGGAAAACCTGAGCTCGAAGCTGGCCTCAGATTACACACAGCTATGTGACCCTGGGCAAGTCACTTAACCTCTATTTGCTTTAGTCCACTGGGGAAGGAAATGTACTCCAGTATCTTTGCCAAGAAAACCCCACGGATAGTATGGTCCATGGGAATCATGAAAAGGTGGACACAACTAAACAAAAATGAGCTGGAGAAGGAAATGGCAAACCACTCCAGTTATCTTTGCCAAGAGAATCCCAAAGACAGCATCAGCATGCTATGATCCATGGGTTCACAAAGAGTCAGACAGGACCAAAATACAACAACCAACACCTTCTACATAAAGTCTTTCCCGATCCCCCCAGCTACCAATGCCTTCCCCTAAAAAATCACTTTGCATTTATTTTGCACATACGTATATATTTAAATTTTTTCCTGTACCAAAAGAATACAAGCTTCTTGAAGATAGAGATGGTTTCCTTTTTGTCTGTATTCACTAGCTCAGTGCCTGATATACACTAGGTGGTTAGTAAATGCTCATTAATCAATTGGTTGACTTAAAATATGGAGTGATCTCAAGGCTCTTTACCATGCTGGTCATCCTCCGTTGGGTACTTTTCAGAGTGGTGTGCTGAATCAGAAAATGGGAGGAAAGACTAGATGGAATTTATCTGAAAAAGATCTGGGGGTTTGAGTGAACTGCAAGCTCATAATGAACCAGTATGCAGTTAATTCAAAGTTAGATTACATTAGCAGTGTATGTAACTATCTATCTCTCTAAGATCCCTCCCAACTCTAAAATCTATGACCCTAGACATGAAACTTTGAATTTCTGACACAGACCATTCTATAGGGAAGTTGGTTCCACGCCTCCCTTAATCATAGGCACAGTCCCAGTGTTATCTGGGACCCCTTACCAGCCTGGGACTTGTGGTCAGTGGGAAAGGGTCTCCCCCTGGAATCACAGGCAGCTGTGCTGCTCGGGAGCCGGGAAAATCTGGATTTTGGTCTAATTTCTGCCTTGGCACATGCTGGGAGGGTAACGGGATTCCATTACACATCAAACTGTGGATAAGTACGGAATCAATCATCAATCAATTAATAAACATTTATTAAGCACCTACTATATGCCAGGCATTGTACTAAGCATTGATGATACAAAAAACCCCTATCGTAGAGATAAGAAGATGAAATGAGAAAGTCCTTTTGACTGGTGCCGTCTGGATATTAACTATTGTTATCAGCATATTTTTTAAAACAAGTTCACGGACCCCAGATTAGGAACCCCTACTCTAATTCTTTATTTAATTCAAAAAGCATTTGTTAAGTATTTACAACGTGCCAAGTACTGTGCTAAGCCCTGGGGATCCAAAGGCAAAAATGAAACGCCCTCATTGGCCATACACAGTGTGTGATGTATGATACGTATTGTATGATTTGCTCCTCAGGTGCCCAGTCACAAGTCTCAATGGAAGGGCAAAGTGGTTCAAAAGAAAGAGCCTGGGATATTGAGTCAGGGAACCCAGGTTCATGTCTCAGCTCTGCCAGTCACTAGTTATCCGACCTCAAACAAATAGCTTCCTCTCTCTGGGCCTCAGTTTCCTTCTCTGTAAAAGGAGGACCCTTCTTGTTTACACAGCCAGATGACAGTTATCCGAAGGGAGGAAACCAAAGCCAGCGGTTCTGCTGAAGTCGTGGTTTGAGATTCTAATTGCTAACTTTCATCTTTTACCAGCATCAATAATACATGCTATCCGGCCCACATGTTCTTTCACCACCACAGTTATTAAAGCAATAAAGCAATATCAGAGGGGTGGTTACTAGGAGCTAATGGCACCTCTGGGGGATTAGCAACACCCAGGAGACATCTTAATCTTATATATAAAAAAAGCCCCCACACCCCCTCCCCTCCCATCGTTTGATATGAGTTCATTTTTTGTGTCTGCAAACAGCGGTTTCTCCTCTGAGTGCCCTCTGGGAACAAAGGACAATGAGCTTACTGGGAGTTGTTCTGCCATCAGTAGAAAGGATGTTGAATCTAGTTTTAGAGATCCAGGATTCCAAGCCAGTCTCTGTCCCCTCCTGCTCTTGTGATCTTGGGGAAGTTACTTCTCTCTGGGCCATATATCAGTTTCCTGGTGCCATTCCCACCAAACCCAAAAGAACATGGCTGGAGAAAGCCAAGACCTTCAACTCTGACTCTGTACCCCCTGAAATCCACCACACCTCTTCTCCACTCTGGCCGTTTTCTGTGAGCTGCCGGGTGAAGCCCCTCCTCACCTCTCCACCTCTAGCTCTGGTCATCGTCATTCTGAAATCAGCAATACCACAATTGACTGCTCTATTGTTCAACTCGAAGTCTCGGTGACAGTGTGACCACAGGTCCCCTTGATTTCCTTTTCTGGGATAGGGCTGATGTCCTGGACATCTTTTGTACTTGTATCCCTGGTGCTTAGCACAGGGCTTGGCGTATAGTAGGTGCTTAATAAATGTTTTTCATTCATTCATCTGTAAAATGAGGAGGTTTGGACTAAATTTGGAGGCAGTGAGACCTAGGTTCAAATCCCACCAAAGACACTTCCTATCATTCTGCCCCTGGGCCAAAGTGCTTAATCTTGCTGCGCCTCAGTTTCTTCATCTGTAAAACAAGGAGGTGGGTGAACTTGGCCTTTAAGGCTCTATCACAAGATCATAGATTTAAAGTGGGAAGGGATTGTCAAGGTCATTTAATACACATACACACACCACTTTAGAGAGGAAACTGAGGTCCTAACTGTCTAAGGTGCTTGCTAAGGTCACGCAGTAATAACAATAATTGCCATTTCTATAGCTTGCAATCACTTTACATACACAATTTCATTTGCTTCTCCGGAGCACCCTGTGAGACAAGCACTATAGTTACCATTATTATTATTGTTGTTGTTACCATTTTACAGAAGAGGAAACTGAGGCATGAAAAGGGAAAGTGATTTGCCTATGACCCCATAGCTAGTAAGGGACCAAAGGCAGGATTTGAACCCACATCTAGGTCTATCATTCCATCAATACCACTAAGCGTAGAAGTGGTCGAGCTAGCATTCAAACCCAGGCTCTCTGACTGCAAAGTTAATTTTTTCCTCTGCTCTAGGCTTGACATTGTGAACCAATACTGAGGATTTATAAAGTGAGGCAAGAAACAGCCCCAAGGAAGGGGGTGGGACCCCCACCACCAATCTGCTTTCTAGCCAGTTCACAGGATTTCTCCTAGAATCAAGCCTGGCCTCCCATTCATTCACTAATCCATTCATTCATTCCAAGCATTTTAAAGAATCCGATACAAAGGACCACACTAGGCACTGAGGGAGACACAATGATTATTAAGACATTCCCCCCCCCCTCCTCCTACCCAGAGCCAGGTGGTAATGGCGAGGGCTGGAAATTGGGGGAAGAGGGTTCATCTCCAGGCACAAGTCCTGAAGCCAGAGCAGGTCAGTTAGAGCAGGGTATTAGAAGAGTCAGCTTCATCATGGAAAGAGCCCTAGATTCCAGGGACCTGGATTCAAATCCCAGCTCTGCCACTTACTAACTGGGTGACCTTGTAAGTCACTTACACTTCTCTCGTTTTCTTCATCTGCAAAATGAGGTTGTTGGTCTGGGGGAGGTCCCTTCTAGCTCAGAATCCTTGATTCTCTGTGAAGGAGAAGTGAGGATTGGGAAACTTGTCCCTCTTCAGAATAACGTTGGCTATCCATGAAATAATAGTAACATTTATATAGCACCTACTATGTATGGCACCTGGTCTGTGCTAAGTGTTTTACAAATACTATCTCATCTGATCCTCACAACTTTCCCAGGTAGGTGTTGTGTCACTTTTCAGTCATGTCTGACTCTTCATGACCCTATATGGGATTTTCTTGGCAAAGATCCTGGAGTGATTTGCCTTTTCCTTCTCTGGCTCATTTTACAGTTGAGGAAACTGAGGCGAAGAGGGTGAAGTGACTTGCCTGGGGTCATACAGCTTGTAAGCATCTCAGGCTGGATTTGAACTCAGGTCTTACTGATTCCAGGTGGGGCACTCTATCCATTGTGCCACCTAGCTGCCATAGGTGGCTACTACCATCCCCATTTTACAGGTGAGAAAAATAAGGCCAAGTTAAGCTACTTGCTGAGAGTCATACAGCTGAATTTGAACTCAGGTCTTCCTGACCTTAAGTCCCCCACTCTATATCCACCTAACTTAGATTAGAGCTTTTAACTTTCTAAAGTCTTTACATTATTTCATCCAGTCTAGCAACCAATTACTAACTACCTGGGAATGGAGGGAAGGGAATAAGCATTTATATAGCACCTACTACGTGCCAGGTACCACTAAGTGCTTTACAAATATTATCTGCTAGATAGAGAGGCAATGTGTTACAGTGGCTTCAGAGTTAGAGGACCTGGCTTTAAGCCTGGTGCTGTTACTTACTACCTGTGTGATTTTAGACAGCTCTCTGAGATTCAGTCTCCTCATCTGTAAGCTGAGGGGGCCAGGCTCAACGGTCTCTGAGGTTTGCTCCAGATCTCTGGCCATCTGATGCGCCAGATCCTGGAGTTACAAAGACATAAGAGTCCCTGCCCTCCAGGAGACTGGAGGGATGTGATGTGTACACAAGTGAGTAAGTATACACATGGAGTTTGAAGGAGGGGGGAAAGAGCATTGCCTACTTAGGAAATCAGGAGGGTTTCCGTAAAAGATGGGGCATGGAGGTTCAAGGAAGCTAAGCATCCTAAGAGGTGGAGGGGAAGGAGGAATGTGGAAGCAAGACAGCCTGGACCAAATCAAGGTACCGGGAATTACTGTGCCTTGTTCAGAGGATAACAAAGAGATCCATTTGTCTGCAAAGCAGTGCCCAAAAGGGAGTGATGTGCAGCAAGCCTGAAACAGCAGACTGAAGCCAGTTGGGGAAGGACTTTAAATGCCAAGCTAATGAGCCTGTGTTTTATCCTGGAGGCAATAGGGATCCCCTAAAGGTGCTTGAGTGGAGGAGTGATGGAGTCACACCTCTACTTTAAGATGATTTTGGCAACAGGACAGAGCAGAGAAAGAAGAGACTGGAAGCTGAAAGAGTCTAAATAGGACACCAATGTGCTCAGTCCAGGGGAGAGGCAACAAAAAAGTCTGAACCATAGTGGAAGCCACATGAGTGGAGAGAAGGGGACAGATGTGGGACGTAATATGGAGGTCGAATCAACTACACTTAGCATCTGATTTGATATGGGGGATGGAGGACAGGAAGAATCAAGGATGACATTGAGGTCGTGAATAACTGGGAGGAAGGTGATGCCCTCAACAGAAGTAGGGAAGTTTGGAGGAAGGGTGGGCTAAGGAGGGAAGAGATAATGAGTTCTGGTTTCAGACGTGTCGAGTTGAGATGCCAATGACACATCCAGCTGGAGACGTCCAACATGTAATTTGTGACTAGAGTTCAGCAGAGGGATGAAGGTTGGATCTATAGACCTGGGAACTATCTGCATGGAGAAAATAATTTAACTCATGGGAGCTGATCAGAATTGCCAATGCAGTATACAGAGAGAAGCAAAGAGGGGCCAGGAGAGAGCTTTTGGAAATACCCAGAATGACAGGATGGGAGATAGATAACAATCCAGCAAAAGAGACTGAGAAGGAGCTTTCAGACAGGTATGACTTAGGACCGTACATGCAGCATTGGAAGGCAACTCAGACACCACCTCTTCTAAACCCTTCACTCAACAGCTGGGAAGATGGAAGCCCAAGAGTGAGACGTCCACCCAAAACGGACGGCTTCCTTACCAGACCATCAAGATTAGATAGCGAGCCCAAGTTCACTCCCTCACCCAACTGGTAAGCTGGTAAGATCTAGAAAGCCATCTGATCCAACCCCATCATTTTACCGATGAAGAAACTGAAACCTAGAGAGGTTCATCAGCTCGCCCAAGGTCACACAAGTATTAGGATTTGAACTCAGTCCTCTGAATCCAGAGCCAACATTCTGTTTACTGCCAGGAGCTTCGCAACAACTCTGTAGAGCAGGTTCTACCATCTTTGTTTTTTGGGTAAGTACCCTGGGGCATGGAGGTCCAAGGAAACTAAAGCTCCTAAGAAGAGGAGGGGAGGAGAGTGACTAGTCCAGGGTCACCCAGCTGGTAAGTGTCGAGGTGGAATCTGAACCCAGGTTATCCTGACTCCAAGCTCAGCTCTCTAGCAACTCCATCACACTGCTTCTCCTGTAGCTTCTTTGATGGACACATCCCCTTCCTAAGAAAGCATAGCCTCTATCTGCTATGCCATGAGGCAGCCTGCGCCACCTCCTTCCCCCTCTTCTCAGCATACACAGCAGTCATATCCCTGCCCCTGACAGTCTCTCTTGTCTTGGCACCCCAACCCTGAGAATTCTGTTTAATCCTCTCCACTGGGACTTAAGCCTGAGCTATCCATTCAGCACTGGGGGACCACTGAGTTATCAAGCTGGGCCCTCACTTAAGATAATTATGCACAAAGAAGAGGCAGCTTCATCTATCCTCTCTCTACTATGATTGCGTCACACCTTCCCCCACTATCAACCAGCCAGCCAGGGAAAGCCCGGCCTCTCTTCAATTCTTAGGGGCATCCTGACATGCTGGCATCCCGCAGAGGAAGCAGGAGTTGCCCGAGGGCCCCCCAGGCTGGGCAGAGAAGAGCTCCCATGAAGGCCAAGTCTCTTTCTTAGCTTACGTGTTTCAGAGAATGCCAATCTGAATGTTACAAAAGAGGGAGGCTTGAAATCAATGTCCAGGGAAGTGTTTTTTGTGTAACTGAAGCATCCCTCAAAATCCTTTCCTACAAGGGAGCCATCCCTGATCACATCTTAATAACAATTCCTTACACTGCTCAGCCACTTTGACAATTTTTAATTAATTAATTAATTTCCAGTTTTCAACATTCACTTTTATAAGATTTTGAGTTCTAAATTTTCCCCTACCTCCCCTCTCCCCCTCCCCAAAACAAATGCAATCTGATGTAAGCTATACATGTACAATCATATTAAAAATATTTCCACATTAATCATGTTGTAAAAGAAGAATCAGAACAAAAGGGAAAAATCACGAGAAAGAAAAAAACAAAAACAAAAATGCTTTGACATTTTAAAAGTGTTTCCCCCGCTTTTAAAAATGAGGAAACTGAAGCTCAGTTATAAGAGGGGGTCAAATCCAGACAGTACTGTGGGGCACTTTGGGCAACTAGGTGGTGCCACCAGGTGGAGTCCAAGTTCAGAGCTGCCTAACTACATAACCCTGAGCAAATCCATTAACCTCTCTTCACCTCAGTTTCCTCATCTCTAATACGGGAATAATAATAGCAGTGGTGCTCCCAGTGGAGCTGTGAGGTTCAAATGAGTTAACAGAATCTTAAAGTCCTACATCAATATTAGTATTACCCTCATTAGAATACGGGGTTCCTTGCAGGCAGGATCCTTCCTGTATCCCCAAGCTTAACACAATGCCTGACACATAGTAAACACTTAGTCAATATTTATTGACTGATTTGTTGACTGACTGGTTGACCTTTGCAACTTAACCTATATTAAGATTCCACATTAATAAAATGCTTCATTTCTGTCTTTGTATTCCCCGTGCTTGGCATACTTTGTGAATAAATAGGTGTTTAATAAATGCTTATTGATCGTTTGATCATGAGATCATAGATTTTAAAGCTAGAACCTCCTATTTCACAGACAGGGAAACTGAGTCTTGCCCAGGGTCACACAGGCAGTAAGTGGCCAAGCTGAGACTTCAACCCAAATCTTCTGACTCCAAATCTTGCTCTTTCCCCATCATACCATTTGACCTCATTTCATATTCAACTCAACTAGGACTTATTAAGTCTCTACTCTATGGCAGGCGCTGTGCTAAGGGGTGGGGACACAAAAGCATAAAACAAAACTGTCCCTTGTTTCAAAGAGCCTTCTAATTAGAAGGAAATAACACACACACAAGTAAGTAAACACAAAGTATACACAAGCTTATTTACAAGCAGTGAGAACTGGGGGATATGATCCTTACAACTTCTCTTTGCCTCAGTTTCCTCAGCTAAAAAAATGAGGGAATTGGTGACTTGTGATGTTACTTTCCATCTCGAAATCTGTGCTCTCTAGGACCAGCCCTGTGAGATAGGTGGCATGGTAGATGGAAAAGAAGTCAATCCAAATCCTCTGAATCCAAATCCAGCATTCCCTGCTTAACAAATGCTTGCTGATTGATTGATCGTGCCCATTTTTCAGATGAGGAAACTAGAACTGAAACACCTTAATTAACACACCCAAGGTCACACAGGTAGCTTATTGCCAGATTGGGGCTCAAACCCAGATCCTCTAATGCTAAAAATCCTATAGCCCTTGCCTTTAATCCAAGCTGTGTCTAGTAATATATGGAACCAAGATGGTGCCTCCTTAGGCTATCCCAGAATCTTCCTGAGTGGTTGGGGCTTGGAAACTGAATCGATATAGGTCAAAGATCTGGTCAGTTTCCTTGATGTGACAACTCCTTCCACCAATCAGACCACATTTAGTCTACAGCTTAGAATCTTGGAGGCATTTCTGAGCCTCATTGAGCATCAAAGGTGGGTTTTAAACTCAGGTTTTTGATTCCAAGTCCATCAATAGGTTCACTGTGCCTTAGGGGACAAAGATAAAGAAGAAAATCTAAAGAGGAAGAACCAGTCTTGTAGAGGAGGTGCCCTAGAAGTCAATCCTTAGGTTATCCGACAACCAGGGGCTGCAATTACAAGCAGATGTGCACGTGTGTGTCCTAAATTCCTTGAAGGGGGTGCTATTGATTTATTGCGAGCATATATCAGTCCAGCTGCCTGCCTGGAGACTGCTGCGGCTTCCCTGTCAGAGATCAGTCAAATACTGTTTGAAAAGGGGGAGTTTCTGCAGCGGTCAGGGAGAGAGGCAGATAATGGAATCCACCAGGCTTTCCCTTTTCACAGGTTCTCCATCAAACAGCCCCAGGGTTTACAAAGCCATACCCGCAGCAGGGAGAGAGTGCTCTGCCGGAGATCTCCACACTGCTGCTGCCGCTGGGAATGGGGGTGGGCTAAGAGGGTAAAGGAGTGGGGGGGGGGGGGCGGGGGCGGGATTGCAAGCCACCTGCCTGCCTTCTGACAAGCCTTTCTGATGAACAGCCCTGCCCTGGGCCATGGTACTAAAGACCAACATTGCCATCTAGCGGCCGGATTCAAACGCAAGGCCCGGCCAGTGCTACTTTGGAGTCCATTCACCGAGCATAGGCCACGTTGGCCATCCAGACTGGCCATAGGAAGGGAGGAATTATTAGACTGTTGTCTCAGTGTGTGGTCTCATCCCCAGCCTTGGTGACTTCTTGAGGAAATAGAGAAAATGAGAGAAACAGGAGAAAGAAGTGGAGGAAGAAATGGGATGATAGGGAGGCAAGTAACAAAGGGGATTTGGAATGATTCCAAGGCCAGAGAAATGTCATTGCCCTCCTCAAGAGGGGCTCTCAGACAGCTAACTTCACTTAGTAGTCAGCTTACTCAGGTATGGACCTGACGTCTTACTCCTGGTCTTTGGGCAGGCCACTCTTTTCTCTAGTTACACCATTCTTGCCTACTGATCATTAGCTCTTGGCCTGGTCTTTGGTCACTCTGACCTTGACTACTGGACACTTGCTCCTCACCTAGTCTTTCCAAGTTGCCATTCTCCAACATCTTGCCCACCTCGCTGGCAAGATTTCTTTTGTTTTCTCAACTGGTACCCCAAAAGTTGCTGACACACAAAGGCTTCTGGAGGATTTAGTTCCCCAAATCAAACATGGCATCTATTCACTGAACCTAACCTTTTACAGAAGTAACACCACCAAACTCTATTGGTCTATTCAATATCCATTGGTGTTTATGGGGGTAATTTAAAAAAAATTTTTAATTTAATATTTTCTTTTCCCCAATTATATATAAAAACAATTTTTAGCATTTGTTTTTTATTTAATTTTGAGTTCCAAATTTTCTCCATTCCCTATCCCCTCATTAAAAAGGCAAGCAGTTGGTGGCACAGTAAATAGAACACCAGCCCTGGAGTCAGGAGGACCTGAGTTCAAATCCAGCCTCAGACACTTAGCACTAGCTAAGTGTGACCCTGGGCAAGTCACTTAACCCCATTGCCTAGTAGCAAATAAATAAATAAAATGAAGAAGGCAAGCAATCTGATATAGGTTATACATGTACAGTCATGTAAAATATATTGCCATTATTAGTCATGATGTGAGAAAAAACTAAAGAAAAATAAAGAAAATTTTTTAAAAGTATGCTTCAATCTGCATCCAAACTCCATCAGAGGCAGAATGGCTACCTGGAGCATATTCAGGAAGAGGTTTTTAGTGATCCCATTTCCCACTCAATATAGATTTTGTAAAATCATGTAATCTTAAGAGATCCTAGAGATTGTCTAGTACCCCTCCCAGCCCATGCATGATTCCCTTCTATAGGACCCTTGACAGGTAGCCATTTTGCCTTTGTTTGCATTTCTCCAGTGACAACGAACTCAGTGTCTCATATGAACACAACATGATTTGTGGTCCTCTTATCTTCCTGACCACCTTCCTCTGGATGTTCCCCAGTTTGTCATTGTTTTCTCTTAAAAAGTAGTGATCATAACTGAATATAGTATCCCTGATATGGGCTAACCAAAGCAAAGAGGTAGCACAGAATATTGGAATGAGCAATCCATCTGAAGTCAGAGGGACCTGGGTCCAATTCCCATCTCTGCCAGTTTCTGCCTGTGTGACTTTGGGCAGGTTTGACTTGGACAGGTCTCTGGGTCCATTTCCTCATCTGTAAAATGAGGTCCTGTTCAGTTCTACCTCTGTGATCCTAAGAGAAGTATTACTACATGATTTATTTCCTCAACTCCCGAGTTGAATTTTTATCCAAGTCCTGAGAGATGAAGCAGCACAGGTCAGAGATTCAGGAAGCCATCCCTGCCAAGAATGTCAGGTTGATTCTGAGAGAGCCAAGGCATTCTCATAAAACAGTGATCAAAAGGATAAAAAGAAATGGAGCCCTTTACCAATCAATCAATCAACGAGCATGTGCAAGGCACTGAGCTGAATGCTAGGGACAAGAAGGCAAGAATGAAACAGTCCCTGCCCTTATATTCTATTTTTTTAATGGCGAGGTAATTGGGGCTAAGTGACTTGCCCAGAGTCACACAACTAGTAAGTGTTATGTGTCTGAGGCTAGATTTGAACTCAGGTCCTCCTGACTCCAGGGCCAGTGCTCTCTTCACGCGCCACCTAGCTGCCCACTCCTGAGCTTATATTCTAATGATGAGAAAATGCATAATATAAGCATACATAAGATACTGTCTTTTCATATGGAGCAGTTTGGTACTAAAAAGGGTGGAAAAATTAATTTGCATCAAGAAAATAGAATTAAATCAACTGATAGAGAAAGTGAGGTATTATCTCTTCTAAAGGTGAACAGTTTGGTGCTGAAAAGGAATAGAAAAGAACTTTGGTTTGATAAAAACAATTAAAATCCATGTGGAAAAAAATACAATTTTCACATGGTTTGTAAGCAATATGGAGCAGAAAATGAACTGCAGCATAAACATAAAGGATTAAATCACTGTAAAGCTTACAAGGTAATGCCTCTTTTATATGTAAAAAGTTAGATAGTTTAAAGGGGCAGAGAAATAACTTTTATTTATTAAAAACTGATTAAGTGCAAATAAGAAAAAAAGCCATTTCCAAGCACACAAGATGTGATAGAACACCATTTTGAGAACTTATAACTGGTGTTGAGGATTTTATGTTCCCTCAGCTCATTTGTATATAACTGTTTTAAAACTTAAGGGGGCAAAACATACAAAATGAAAAATCATATTACAGTTTAGACATGAAGGGGTGATTAAATATGGATTGTTTATTTCATAGCGGGATTTTGTGGGTTTTTAACTTTCTAAGTGAAAGATGAGTACCAGGAGACTCTGACTAAGCTATTCAATTAGTTGGTAGGAGTTGTGGTGAAGAGAAGGAAGAATTTGTTGGGAAAAGAAAGACTCAGTAGGGAGTCAAACATCAGCTCAGTAGGAGTTGTTTGTAGAAACCAGAAGCAGTAATGCCTTTGGAAGAAAGCTTCAATCGCACCTGCCCTTCAAAGCCAGAGTTCAAAACAGGTGATGTCTCACAGAAACACCTGTTGCTCTCTGCTGCCCTCTCTGGTTTGAGAGAGAAAAGCAGAAAGGAGACAGTGCACAATGACTTATCCAGTGTAGGAAAATATATGGAGGTCTATTTGGATAACAGACTCTCGGTGAGTGAAAAGGTGACGGGATTGGTTTGCCTTGCCCACAGAGTTCACCTGAGCTCTTTTGCCTCGAGCACCAACTGGAAGATGGTGAGAGGCTGATATGGTCTGTGTGGCTCAGAGATAGCCAGCCTAATAAGCTTTGAAGATCTCTTTGATTTAAAAGGTTAACATTTTTCCAACCCCTGTTTAAGGGTGGGTGTTGTCATTGAACAAGCTTGTAAATTCTTTATGGGTTTGAGAATAGAAGAGGATTTGTCTAGCTAAAGAACAGCGAGCAGTTAGGACAGAAGTAGCTTTGTGTGGTGCAAATGTTCCTGAAAGGCTGGACAATATCAAGGCTGCAATCCAGAGTTTTAAATTACCCTGAACAAATGCGTTTTCCTTATGCATGTGTTTAGCTGCTAGGTTTCTTTAAGTATGTGTTCACTCTTCTCAACAAATACTTAGTGCATTAGTGGAAGCGTATAAACCAGGTTTACTGTGATCATTGGATTGTGATATATTTGTTATTCCCCCATTTGCTTTAATATACAAGTACCTGTGATATTATTTCTTTTGTCCTGTTGCTAAGTAAATGTCATGGTTAAGATCTAAATATGTCATTATTGGAAGTGACTGATTTCGAAGTCAATATCTTCTGGCTAGCCCACTGGGCTTGGGTGCATCATTCTGCTAATGGTCATCTTCTCCATATAGGAGAACTCCCCATGCCATTATCAATCAACTCCAACCAAGAAACCAGAATCTTCAACCTCTTAAACACAGAAGATGCCCTCCAAGACTGACATATCATCTTGGAGTCATTGCTCAATCACTCATATTCAGGAAAGGAAACATACAGCAAAACTGATAGCCAACAGCCCCAAGATCAAGGTTCAGTACACCTAGCTGGGAGTTTGGATTGGATGCCGCTTGGAAGTAGCCAGAATGGAGAGAAAGATACACTCTCTCCTTGTCCCCAAACTCCTCACATAAAGGGTCACTCCTTTAAAAAAAAAACCACCAAGTCAGTGGCTATTCCCATTCATTGGCCAATGTGGGGATTGATTTGTCATCCCCAAAGTGACCGAGTACATAGAAGATCCACCCATCCCACAAACCATGCTGCTTTAGATGTCTGATCAAGAAAGAAATTTTCCTTTACCTGAGTTAAAAATTAGTCTAGGGGTAAAATGAATTATGGGTCCAAATGGTTGGAAATTATAGGAAAAATACTGATTCTGCCCTCACCCTGTAGTTGGGAAATTTCCTAGCTTAGTCTGACCTTCTATATTTGTAAAACACAAGCAACTGACTTTTCTGTGATCATCTAGTTTATTGAACATCAGAAAGTAAGAATACAAACAAACCATCAAGCATATCACTTTTATGGGGGACTTTATCCAAACTTCCTCCTACTGAACCTCTCACTTCTTCTGAGGTCCCAAGGGATAGACCTGTACAACTTCTTACATGTTGCATCACCCCAGAAGAATGAAAGCACCTGGAGAATGAGGACTATTTTAAAATTTTGACTTAGGATTCCCATTGCCTGGAATAGGGCTTTGTAGTACAAAGTCATAGGATCAGAGATTTAGAGCTGGAAGGGATCTCAGAGGTGACGAGGTGACCTAGCCCAACCCCCTCATTTTACAAGTGAAAAAACTGAGTGCCAAGGAGGTTAAGTGATTGCGCCAAGGTCCGTCAGACAGTAAATGCTTAATTGTTGGATTGCAGGACTGGAGTCCATTGCAGTTCTGAGATGCTGTGGTTCTGATGAAAATGACCAAGGGTGACAGTGAAAAGAGAGGAGAGAAGCACAGGAGAAAGCAAAAGTGAAGGTGTACATCAGGGAATATGATCCAGCAATGTACACCGAGAAGGAACAGGGGAACAGAGACAACGGTGTCACATAAACACAGTCTAGAAGACCAGGAGTGCTCAATGGTGACAAAGGCTACAGAGAAGTCAAATAGGATGGGGACTGACCCTCCCCACTCCTAGCTGTGCTCTCTTGCACCAAACAGAGCAAATCAAATCCCTCGTCCACTTGTCAGGCCTTCAAATACTTGAAGCCAAGTATAAGGCTCTAACTGAGGCCTACTCTTCTTTAGGCTAATTGTCCCCCATTTCTTAAACTAATCCTTTTAGGTTCCCAATGCAGTCCTTTGGACGCTACCCCAAGAGGTTTCTCCACAATACCCCAGCTGTGTTCTCACCAAAGTAGAGTTCAGAGTGGGAATAAGCATTGTTAAGTGCCTACTACAGATCAGTTACAGTGCCAAGTGTTTTTTATTACAATTTTATTATTAAAATTAAATTAAATTAATTAAAAATTATCATTTTTATTATACTGTTATCTCATTTAATGCTTGCAACAACCCTCCGAGGTAGATGCTATTATTATCTCCATCATTCAGTTGAGGAAATTGAGGCAGACTTGCCCAGGATCATACAGCTGATAAGTGTCTGAGGATGGATTTGAACTCAGATCTTCCTGACTCCAGACCCAGAGCTCTATCCACTGTGCAACCTACCTGCTTCAGAGAGACCATCATGTCCATAGTCCTCAAGATTGTGCCTCTCTTAATGAAGCAGGAGATCTCACCACCAATCTTGACGGCTAGATCTCACTGTTGATTCATATTGAGCTTACAATCCACCAAAAACCTCTAGATCTTTTTGTGATGAAATACTGTCTAGCCTGTCTCCAGGCCTCCATTGTTGCAATTGATTTTTTGAGACCAAGGACATCTTTTCATTTATTCCTTTTAAATTTTATCTTATCACATTACATCCAAAGTTCTACCCTCATCCAATAAATTGAACCAAACATGGGGTAAATCTCCAATTCTGAAATTTGAACCATTTCTATCTTTTGTTGTTGTTTTTGCTAGGCAATGGGGTTAAGTGACTTGCCTAGGATCACACAGCTAGTAAGTGTCAAGTGTCTGAGGCCAGATTTGAACTCAGGTCTTGATGACTCCAAGGCCAGTGCTCTATCCACTGCGCCACCTAGCTGCCCCGAACCATTTATATCTTAATCAGTGAGAAAGAGAAAAAACATCTTAACAAAATCAAATCAAAAGACTGAAAAACTCACAATACATTTGATTGGTGTCTCCTCCTGAATCAGTCTGTGCATTTACTCAATCATTTCAGTCATGTCTGACTCTTCATGACCCCATTTGAGATTTTCTTGGCAAAGATAGTGGAGTGGTTTGCCGTTTCCTTCTCCAGCTCATTTTACAGATGAGGAAACTGAGGCAAACAGAGTAAGTGACTTATCCAGGGTCACACAGCTAGTAAGTGTCTAAAGCTGGATTTAAACTCAGGAAAATAAGTCTTCCTGACTTGAGGTCCAGCACTCTATCCACTGCACCATCCAGCTACATTTATTAAGCTTCATTACCTTTTGGCTTTGTCTACTGGAGCTCTTTACCTCAATCTCCCATGCCCATCATTCTGTACCTTGTGTTTATTTAATTGTATGTATATACATACAATTCATACAGTTCATGATGGTGATACCTCCGTAACATGTAAGCTTCTTGAAGGCAGGAACTATTTCTTTTTTTCTTTCATTCTCCTTCCCTAATCAGTTCCTGATTTCCAAACCATGCCCCCTCTACAGCGGATTCATGTGGGAACTTTCCTCACCCTGTTGGAAGTGCCAACTACCCTATTCATACCACCAGTTCATTCATCATGTAACATCCCCCTGCAAGACCCATCCCTCCTTCTCCCATCAGCGAGTTCCTCCTGGGGCTGCCATTTTGTGGATAGGCCTGGGCTGGCTGACTTTCACTCTCCTCCTGTTCCTCACTTCCTCTAGACTTCAAAACTGTTCATTTCCACCACCACCAACTCCCAGCCTCTTTCGGCTTCCTTTTGTGCCTATCTGCTGACATTAGAATATAAGCTACCAGAGGACAGAAACCAGAGGACAGTGTTTCTGCTTGATCTTGTGTCCTCAGTGCTTAACACAGTACCTGGCACATAGCAGAACTTAATAAATTCTTCTTTCCTTCTTTCCTAGACTGCGCCTGATACAGAGTAGGTCCTTAACAAAAGGTTTTTGAGTTTGCCTTCCACTAGGAGACACTGGAAAGATACTTTAGTGAGAGGAGTACTGGAATGTTAATGATTAATTTTAGACCACTTACCGCCCCCCCAACGGCAGGGACTCTTTTACTTTTACTGACCCAGTGTCTAGAAATTACAGTCCCAGATCTAGAGCTGAATGGGAATGGACCTCAGACAATCAGGCTAATAATCTAATCTAAACCTTATTTTACAAATGAAGAAACTGAGGCTCATTGAGGTAAATTGACTTGCCCAAGGTCACAGAGGTGATAACTGTCAGGAAAAGGAAGTCCTCTGATTCTAGAGTTCTTTCCACTGTCCTATGTTTCCACCCTATAATCAATCAATAAACATTTATTAACTACCTACAATATGTCAGGCACTATGATAAGTACTGGGGATACAAAAAGAGGCAAAAGACACAGTCCCTTCCCTCAAGGAGCTTACAATCATACGAGGGGGACAATGTGCAAAAAAAAACGTACAAACATGCTATAAGCAGGACAAATAAGAACTAATTAGAAGAAAGGAAGGCACTGGAATTAAGAGGGGTTGGGTAAGGCTTCCTGTAGAAGGTGAGGTTTTAGTTTGGACCAAGAAAGTAAGGAAAGAAGCCAGGGAGATCTGTAGTTGGAGCGGAGAAAAAAGAGAGCTCCAGGCACAGGGAACAGCCAGAGAGAATCCCCAGGGCAGAGAGAGAGTGTTTTATTTATGGAACAGCCCCAAGGCCAGTGTCACTGGAAACAAGAGTATATGTTAGGCAGCAAAGTTAAGGACACTGGAAAAGTAGTTGGGGCCAGGTTATAAAGGGCTTTGAACGTCAAACAGAGCATTTTGTGTTTGATGCTGCAGGCACTAGGGAGCCACTGAAGTTTACTGAGTGAGGTGTGCTGTCAGATCTACACTTTATGAAAATCACATTGGGCTGAATGGAGAATGCTTTGGAGCCGGGAGAGACTTGAGGCAGGCAGACCCACCAGCAGGCTATTGTAATAGTCCACGGATGAGCTGATGAGAGCCTGCACCAGAGGAGTGGCAGTGTCAGAAGGGAGAAAGGGACAAATTCAAGAGATGTTGCAAAGGTAAAATTAACAGGCCTTGGCAACGGCTTTGATATGGGAGGTGAGAGATAGAGAGGAATTCTGGAGGACTCCTAGGTTGGGAGCCTGAGGCACTGGGAGGATGCTGTTGCCCTCTACAGTAATAGGAAAGGTAGGAGTGGGGGAGATTTTAGGGGGAAAGATAGATGCTTAATAAATGCACCCTGAATTCAATTGAACCAAATAAATATATTTCTAATAATATAATGTATGTCAACAGGACAGTACAATTTGATTAACAGATATCTGCTTTACAGATGACTTTTAAAAAATATATTTAAATATGCTATTTATATTTAATATAAATAGCATATTTATATTTAAATATGATATTGATATTATTAATTATATTTAATATATATTTAAAATTATTTTTTCAGTGAACAAAAATCTACTTTCTTTACATACTACCTCCCCCACTCCCTTATTAGAAAAAGCAGACTCCTTTTGTAAATACGCATAATCAAGCAAAACAAATCCCACATTTGGCCAGACCCAAGAAATATATGCCTCCTTCTGCACCCTAAGTCCATATGTGTTTACAGGTGACTTTTCAGGGCTGTAACTAGCCATCAGAGTAAAGCATACCTACCCAGTAATAATCAAGCTTTCTGTTCCTCTCCAATAATATTTGTGAGTCATTTTCCAAGTTTTAAGTGACGTGCCATATTCTGTGAGTGTCCTCGGGCATATCTGTCACTCATTTTCTACATACAGCTGACATCAGTACTTTGTCTCCGGTGTTGACCCCAAAAGAAAACAGAGCAGCAGAAATGTCATGGGCCCTCTTGAATGGATGCTTCCATCCCACCTGCCATCCATCCGTCTGCTGCAAAAAGATCCTCTTGCCAAACCTGTCAGAGAGGAGTTCTGAGAGTCCCTGCCTGTCCAGAAGCTCTGAGAAAACATTGCTGACAGACCACAGAGGCGACACATTTAGCATGATCAAACCCTGTCCTCTAATGTGACTAAGGACAGAGAGAGCCAGCTCTGTGACAATGTGCAAGAGAGATGGAGAGCCCAAATTAGATCCAGGAGGAAGGCTATTTTGCAAGTGCAACTGAGTTTTTATCTTCCCTTGTCTTCATTCTGACACTACATTAAAGAGGCTGACATCCAATGTCCCTGGCGGTCCAAATCCAATTTTGAACCAAATGGAAAAGATCAGCTTCTGAAGATGGGGAATGAATTGGTTCTGCCAGAAGAAAAATTAACCCTGAAACAAGTTTATCTCCAGCCAGTCTCTTTGGATAACTGCCTGGTGACTGTTTAAAGGGCCTGTTGGTCTGATTTTGTTTATTTCTTTTCTAAGCCGAGAGAATTCAGAGATTGAAATGGTCGAGCTCTAAAAGGTACACATTCCCCTCTATATGCCTCACTTACACCCTGTGTGACTCCTAGTCAAGATTAGTTAGTTAGAATTGAGATGGAATGATCCCAAGTAGCTCTTTTCTGCAACTTCTAATGCTCAAGCCACAATGCATAAAAGACCAAACCAAGATGGGAGCCCATTTGCCATTTCAATTCCCATTGTCTTGTAGTAGAGGGTTGGAAGTGGGGGTTGGGGGGTTTACTGTTTGTCCTTCATTCTCAAAGAGGACCATGACATCAGGGAGGTGATGCCATGACTTACAAGTGAATTGGATTTAAGTGAGGCAGGGCTGTGCAAAGTCACCAGCCTCACTTTCTCCCTCCAGAGCCATCTGGGTCCAGTGGCCAGATATGGATCAGGACGACTGGAGATGGCCCAGGATGCAGGGTTGGGGGAGACCTTCTTCTTAGAGCCCACATTCCCCATTCAGGTCCTTCTCTGGTGCTTTATCATGGAGCAGACCCTGAGTTCTTACTGGCTAGGCTAGCGTGGATTGTAAACTGTGATGGGTATAACCAAGCAGAGAGGCTTCAAATCCAGATTTGTCTGTTTTCTGAGGCCCAATTTCTCTAAGATTGAAAGGGCTCCATCCCCAGGGTGGTTGTGAGGTGATAAATTTTTCGGACTCAGAGATTGTTTACTAAGTAGCAATCAGCATTGGCAGAGGGAGAACCCACACCAGTGAAATCATAGCTTCTTGAAATATTGAAGAAGAGTATTTATTTTGTTTTGCATTTCCTAAAGGTTCCATGAAATCACACACTGGTTCAAGAAATACTGCGTGTTTTTGTCTGATAAACAGCCTAGCCAAGTTCAGAAAGGCTCCTTTCCAGGTTGCCTGCAAGAGAGTGAGTTTATGAGCCATAGTGACTCTCTAAGACTGTCTAAGTCAGTTAGTCAGTCAACTAACATTTATTAAACACCTGCTACGTGCCAGAACTAAATGCTGGGGATGAGAGGAAGTGCCAAAAACAAAAACAAAAACAAAAAAAAAACAACATTGCCTGCTCTGAAGGAGCTCACAGTCTAATGGGGGAGCCAACAAGCAAACAATTACATAAAAATGAAATATATGCAGGAGATAATCAATGGATGACAGGTGCTGGGGTCAAGGAGGGCTGGCAAAGGCTTCTTGTAGGAGGTAGAACTTTAGCTGTGACTTGTCGGGAGCCAGGGAAGCTAGGAAAGAGGCCAGGATGAGGAGGGAGATTGTCCCAGGCATAAGAAACAGACACTCTGAGAGAAAATGACTCATCGAGAGATGGAGTCATAGAGCTGCTGTGGTCTTTGAATGGGAAGGGAAAGTCCACTGCCAATAATACAGATACCTGAAGTATTGAAACATAAGTAAAATCTGTGTGCAATCATCTTGCTGCTGCTTGTGGTCCTGGAAGACCGCACCATTGAGCAAGAAGGTACTTCACCAGCCTCATTAGTCTTCTCTCAGAAGGCATGAACCTATGAGTTCCCAATATTTCAGAATCGGAAGGGATCTGGAATATCAACTCATTATAGGAAGAGGAACAATTTGGGCCTCTCCACAAGAATGCAGGACAAAGGTCACCAGCTCCACTTGCACCCACCAATCTTTAAATTATTATTATTTTCATTCTGTATGGATGTTTTTTTGTACTCAGGTCACATTTATCTCTGAATATATTCCTGCCCTCTCCTCTACCTGATGAATCATCCCTTGTAACACAGTTTAGAAAAGAAAGAGAAAAAAGCAATTTAGCACAACTAACCAAAACAACGATGGTATCTGACCATACACATAGTGCTCCATAGCCATATCCCATCCCGCCATTTCTGCAAAAGGAGGGAGGTGCACTTTCTTTTTTTAAATTTTTTTATTAATTTATTATGATTTATCAACAATCACTCCCATAAGCTTTTGAGTTTTAAATTTTTCTCTCCCTCCCTCCTCCTCCCTCCCCAAGATGGCACGCAATCTGATATAGGCTATACATATACATTCCTATTAAACATATTTTCACGTTAGTCATGTTGTAAGGAAGAATTCGAACCAGTAGGAGGAACCACAAGAAAGAAGAAACAAAACAAAACAGAAGGAAAAAAAGAGAGCAAATAGTATGCTTTGATTTGCATTCAAACTCCATAGTTCTTTCTTTGGATGTGGATAGTATTTTCCATCATGAGACTTTTGGAGATGTCTTAGATCCTTGCATTGCTAAGAAGGGCTAAGTCTATCAATGTTAGTCATTGCACAACACGGCTGTTACTGTGTACAACGTTCTCCTTGTTCTGCTCACTTCACTCAGCATCAGTCCATACAAGTCTTTCCAGGTTTTTCTGAAGTCTACCTGCTCATCATTTCTTATAGCACAATAGTACTCCGTTAC
Source organism: Vombatus ursinus (assembly GCF_900497805.2). Taxonomy (NCBI): domain Eukaryota; kingdom Metazoa; phylum Chordata; class Mammalia; order Diprotodontia; family Vombatidae; genus Vombatus; species Vombatus ursinus. The sequence goes on along the minus strand of NW_020954713.1, from coordinate 2,878,364 downwards.
ATTCATATTCCACAACTTGTTCAACCATTCCCCAATTGATGGGCATCCCTTCAATTTCCAATTCTTTGTCACCACAAAAAGAGCTGCTATAAATGTTTTTGTACATGTGGGTTCTTTTTCCATTTGTATGATCTCTTTGGGACATAGCCCTAGAAGTGCTATTGCTGGGTCAAAGGGTATGCACATTTTTATAGCCCTTTGGGCATAGTTCCAAATTGCTCTCCAAAATGGTTGGATCATTTCACAACTTCACCAACAATGCATTAGTGTTCCAATTTTCCCACATCTTCTCCAACATTTATCATTTTCCTGTTTTGTCATGTTGGTTATTCTGATAGGTGTGATGTGATACCTCAGAGTTGTTTTGATTTGCATTTCTCTAATCAATAGTGATTTAGAGAATTTTTTTAAATTTTATTTTTTATTGCATTTTTTTCATATGACTATAGATGGCTTTAATTTCTTCATCTGAGAACTGCCTACTCATATCCTTTGACCATTTATCAATTGGGGAATGACTCGTATTCTTATAAATTTGACTTAATTCTTTATATGTTTTAGAAATGAAGCCCTTATCAGAGACACTCGTAAAAATTCTTTCCCAGTTTTCTACTTCCCTCCTAATCTTGGTTGCATTGGCTTTGTTTGTACAAAAATTTTTCAATTTAATGTAGTCAAAATGATCCATTTTGCATTTCATAATGTTCTTTATCTCCTGTTTGGTCATGAATTTTTTTGTTCTCCATAAATGAGGTGCATTTTCTTAACTCTTCTCCAGAACCAGGCTTAATAGCAATCAATAATCAATAAACATTTATTAAGCACCTACTATGTGTCGGTCATTATGCTAAGCTCTAGGGATACAAAAAGAGGCTAAAGCTAATCTCTGCTCTCAAGGGAGACCCTCTGATTACACAGTGTTCAGTTTTGTTCTGTTGTTCTTTTCATTTATATTGTTGTAGATACTGTATCCATGGTTTTCCTGGTTCTACTTATATCACTCCTCGTCAGTTCTTATAAGTCTTCCAAAGATTCTCTGAATTCTTCATATTTTTCTTATGGGCCAGTAATATTCTATTATTTTCATGGGTAGCAAGGCATTGGAAATAATGGAGAACATAAATTCTCCAACATCTGTCTACACAAGTGTCTGGCAGCTGAGGTACTGTGTGCCTAAAAAAGAAAACAAAACAAACAAACAAAAAAAAAACCCAGACTCTCCCTCTCTTTATCCTAGAAGGAAAAGGAAGCCAAAATTTCGCAAGAAGTGAAAAATGAACATTCTTCTCAGAGTAAGATGGTATTTTGTAAAAGCAACCAGGAGAGAAGCAGTAAAGGTATCAGGGAGACCAGGGCCACTAGTTGCTAATACTAGCTACAATAAGGGCTAAACTATGCAAAAGCCGCACATAACTAATGCACAAAGGATTGCTACTATCTTGGATGAATCCTTTCCCTCTTGTTTTCTCCTAGGGCAGGTTCAAAGGAATTACTATTCCCCATAAAAGGCACAGTGAATGTCCTAAGGGAAAAGTCATACCCCTGGTATGCCAAAGGAAAGAACAGGAAAGAATAGTCCTACCCATAGAAGGGTGGAGGCCATCCTGGTGGTAGTAGTTAGTTTTCCTGCTAAATCTAAAAACTCCAACCACCAGCCATTTGCCAATTGATGAGCACTTACTTTGTTTCCAATGCTTTACTACTATAAAAAAAGTTTGCTTCGGATATTTTGATATTGATTGAATCTTTCTGTCTGTCTTTAACCTACTGGGAACACCCACCCACCCACACCCCCCCACACACACACATACACACCCACACACACACCCACACACACATTTCTTGCATTAAAGTTTCATCATAATTTGCCTAGCCCTATTACTATGGCCAGAGACATGACGAGAATTGAAAAAGGATAAATTCAGCCCAACATAGCAGGCTGGGCTCTGGGAGTTGACATTGAGGGAAACAAAAGGAATTCAAAAAAATAGATTCCACTGAGGGAGTTTTAGCTGGATAGACATAGCTGCAAGCCTAAATCACAAAAGTGTTAAAATATTTTGAAACCATTGGAAAAGCACACACAAAAAAAACCAGAGAGTATTTATTAAGTGCCTACTGTATGCATGGAACTAGGCACTAGGGATAGAAAGACTGTAATCTGCACCCACACAAATGAAATCACAGACTGTTAAAGTGTTGAAAAGATAATTTTTTTTAATCACTTTCTAAAGCTTCCTTGTAATCATGTGCTAGCTCAGGAAATACTATGTGCCTGTTACCTGAGGACCAACCCAGTTAACTTCAAAAAGGCTCATTATAAGGCTAGCTGCAGGATGACTAATTTATTCCTCACAGCAATTCTCTAAGACTGTCCACTAAGTAGCAGAAGGCCCGTAAGCTATCAGTAGGAAGAATCCTGTACTACACAAAATAAGTAAAAACATTGTGCCATCCTTCAGCTGTTATTATATCATTTCAGTATGCAAATGGAGGGGGATGGTTGACTTTGGACCAATTTATTTCTGCCCCCACCTCCAGCTCAACTGATATAGTCAAAGGATAAATTGTTGTGTTTAAATAACTGTAAAAAAAAAAAAAAATCCGACCCATGATGTTTGGCAAAGTTACTGGAGTGGTTTGCCACTTCCTTCTCCAGTGCATTTTACAAGTGAGGAAACTGAGGCAAACAAGGTTCAATGACTTGCCCAGGGTCACATAGCTAGGAAGTGTCTGAGGCTGGATTAAACTCAGGTCTTTTTAGCTGCCTGTTCATCCCTTCATGAAGTACAAATAAGCTCTTTGACTGAATTAGAATGGGACCCTAGACTTTGGCCGAACAGGGATTTTTGTTTGTTTGTTAGCTATGGATTTGTTTGTTTTGCCTTTCTTTATATCCTCACCACTTAATTCAATGCCTGACACTTAGCTTATAGTCAACAGGTAATAATGCCTATTGACTGACTGATTGTACTATTAACCTTCATCTAGGGAGCTGACCTTATAAACCTGTGAGTGACAAATTGAGAAGGACTCCAAGGGGAGTGATACACCACTGAGGCTTTGTACAGGATGTATTTGGGTCCCTTGTGTATTTATAGAGACCTATCGTCAAGATTCCTCACCCTAGTCTCTCCTTCTTGGATGCCCCAGTGAATCCTTCAAGGATCCATTAGAGAAAAATGAGCATTTTCCCTTCTTTTGTTTTAGACTGCAATTGGGCAGCCCATTTTCCAGTATGTTTCCTTTATAGGTCAAACCAATCTCTCTGAGATAACTTTTGCATGACCGAACGGCATTACTATTTTCATTTTGAATGTGGAAGCTAATATGAGCAGCATGGATGTTGAATCCTAAATATTTGTGCCGAGTGATTCACCTAGAACACATTGTGGGAACTCTTCCCTACCAATTTCTTTGTCTTATTTCGCTTTTTTTTTTTGGTTTTATTTTGCTTTTGAGTAGACCTAGACTTCTTGCTTTATTGTGACATGAATCCAAATATCTCCTCTGAAATCTTTACAGCGCACATCTCTCCATAAGAAAAGATTTGTCTAATGGCCTAGAAATCCTGAGGAATCAACCCCAAGAGCTTATTCTCTTCTGGGGAGTCCCATACTTCTTTGAAACCTTCGTGAGGTTATTTGATTTCCATGTGAGCTAGCCTGTTATGCTGGTGAGGCATGAATTGAGATTTCTGGTTGGAATGACATATGTGCTATAGGGATCCACTAAGGGAATTTCAAGTGCCCAGTGTGTATGTTTCAGGGACCCAGAGGAATTTTCACCTAGGACAGTTTGATTTCTCACCTAAAGGGTAAGAGGGTGACTTCCAATTAGCACCAGGACCCAAATCCCCACAGGGAGAACCTCATGTGTTCTGGGAGCTCTGTAAGAACCAGTCTTTTTTTCTTTCTTCTTTTTTGGGGGCGGGGGGCTACTAGGGTTAAGTGACTTGCTCAGGGTCACACAGCTAGTAAGTGTCAAGTGTTTAGTCTGAGGCCAGATTTGAACTCAGGTCCTCCTAGATTTCAGGGCCAGTGCTCTATCCACTGCACCACCTAGCTGCCCCAACAACCAGTCTTTCTGAGGAGGGAAGATTTGATTTTCTTTTCTTTTTTGTCTATGTCTTGGGGCAGACATTGGCAGGCGTAACCTATGAGAAATTTGCAAAATGATGTCAACTGCCCAGACATTGGCTCGAGGGCCCTCTTAGTGCAAGAGGGATAAAGCTAGCATCTCTCACCTCCCTGGACCCCAAAGGCCTGTGTTGTTATGTAATAACAACCTATAAGAATTTTATAAAATTATTTTTCTTCAATTATATTATCATAGGGGCAGCTAGGTGGTGCAGTGGATAGAGCACCGGCCTTGGAGTCAGGAGGACCTGAGTTCAAATCCAGACTCAGATACATAACGCTTTCTAGCTATGTAACTCTGGGCAAGTCACTTAACCCCAATTGCCTAGCAAAAAAACCCAAACAAACCCAAAAACAATTATATTATCATATATTTGGGGGATGAGTGTAATCCCCAAACTCATTAATCATGGTGGGCCTCTACCTTCATTAATTTCTGGAATGTTTAAGTATGTCAGTCAGTCAGTAAACATTTATTAAGCACTTACTAAGTTCCAGGCACTGTGCTAAGTACTGGGGATACAAAAAGAAGCAAAAGACAGTCCCTGACCTCAGGGAGCTCACAAGCTAATGCTATATAAGACTTTCTTGCATTAGGGATGAGCGCTTTAAAAGATAATGCTTGGGGGGCAGCTAGGTGGCGCAGTGGATAGAGCACGGGTCCTGAAGTCAGGAGGACCTGAGTTCAAATCCAGCCTCAGACCAACACTTGACACTTACTAGCTGTGTGACCCTGGGCAAGTCACTTAACCCCAATTGCCTAAAAAAAATAAAATAAAAAATAAAAAATAAAATAAAAGATAATGTTTGAGTCTCCCTCCATGAGTGAAAAAGAGCTATCCAGAATTTGGGGCTATTTTGCCAAAAGTGACCAGTTGATTTTCTAGACACAGCAAATGTTTAACTCAGGGGAGAGAATATGGGAATAAGGGAAAAGTTGGTCTCTAAGGAGTACATGGAATACATACAGGGGAGTAACATGTGAGAAGACTGGAAAGGTAGAAGGGGGCTAGGTTACGCAGGTCTGAATGACAAAAAGAGCAATTTTGTATTTGATCCTGGAGGCAATAGGCAGCGACTGGAGTTTATTGAGTAGGGGGGTGGCATGGGCAGCTTGTGCAAAGACTCGAAGATGGGAGGCGGAATGTTGTGTAAGAGGAAAAGGAGGAAGCCTGGTATAGCTGGGCCAGGCTGCCCTGGTGCAGGCCCTCATCACCTCACACCTGGATTATTGGAACAGCTGGTGGGTCTGCCTGCCTTGAGCCTCTCTGCACTCCAGTCCATCCTCCATTCAACTGTCAAAGAGATCTTCCTGAAGGGCAGTTCTGACCATGTCACCCCCAAACAGGGCTCTTTATCATCTCCAGGATCAAACATAAAATCCTCTGTTTGGCATTTAAAGCTCTTCATATTCTGCCCCTCCCCGGACCTTTCCCAATTTCTACAGGAAGTCTTTCTCAAGCCCTCTTAACTCTAATGCCTTTCCTCTGTTGATTGTCTCCAATTTTCCATATTTATAGCTTATTTGTACATAGTTATTTGCACAGTATCTCCGCCATTAGAATGGGACCTCCTTAAGAGCAGGTGTCTTTTTCCTTTCTTTGTATCCTTAACTCTTAGCATAGTGCCTAGCATGTAGACACTTAATAAATGTATACTGTCAGACTGGGTCATACAGTAAAATTTAATATTAATTATATAATTATTTATTCTATATAATTATATTATCATGTACTTGTTTATTGTTAGTTATATAATTGCTTATTATATAACTAATAATATATCATCAATATAATTGGTGCCGTGGAGTGCTCATATCAAAGACACCAAGGTCATCCACTGCATCTCGAGCCATCACCAGTCATCTTGACTCTGTCCTGCCACTGGACTGTGATGACTCTGGAAGAGAGAGTGAGGCTGATGACTTCGTGCAACTCTGCCTCACTTAAATACAGTTTATACATGAATCAAAAACACACCACCCATACCATTTTACCATTTTTACCTATCTCAAAGTGTTGTGGCAACAAGAAAGTGATAGGGGCAGCTAGGTGGTGCAGTGGATAGAACACTGGCCTTGGATTCAGGAGGATCTGAGTTCAAATCTGGCCTCAGACACATAAAAACACTTACTGGCTGGGTGACCCTGGGCAAGTCACTTAACCCCATTGCCTAACAAAACAAACAAACAAACAAACAAAAAACAAGAAAGTGACAAAGCAGTGGGTATGGGTACACTGGGAGCTATGGTCACAACCCTGCCCACAGGCAGCCTGGGCTATAAGGTAATGTTTTCACTGGAAGCAGCAGTGGGATTCAGCAGCCCCCTGGGTATCTGAGCAGCCTTTTAAGGGTTGCACTGCTCATCTCCTAGAGTGAGAAAGGAGCTAGAAAAGGTGCCCTAAAAATCATCTGCTTACTCAATCCTAGAATGATTACTTTAGCAGGCAGAGATCCCACTCTGCGGTCAAAACACAAAAAAAGTACAAAAATGTCTGCAAAGATGAGTCCACTCACCATTGGTACATGGAATATGCACACACTTATAGACAACACAAAATCCAGTAGACCTGAAAGACGAACAGTTCTTGTTGCAAGAGAACTCGGCAGGTATCATATCCAAAAAGTAGCCCTGAGCGAAGTAAGGCTGGCAAATGAAGGCCAGCTTACTGAAGTCAGAGCTGGATATGTGTTTTTCTGGATTGGCTGCAGTGAAGAGGACTACTGAATTTGGTGTAGGTTTTGCAATCAAAACTAATCTAGTCAAGAAGCTTGTATGCCTGCCGAAAGGAGTGAATGACAGACTCATGACAACGTGATTGCCACTTGCAGGAAAACACCACGCCACCATCATCAGTGCCTGTACTTCCACCTTGATGAACCCTAATGAGGTCAAAGAAAAATTTTATGAAGACCTGGAGACCCTTATCATCAATGTGCCTAAAGGGCACAAATTTATAATTCTGAGTGATTTTAATGATAGAGTAGGCTCAGACTACCAGACTTGGCAAGGAGTCCTAGGGAGGAATGGAGTTGGAAACCACAATAGCAATGGTCACTTACTATGGAAGACTTGTGCATCTCATGACCTCATCACATCGTTTACCTAAATGCAATAAAACTTCATGGGTGCACCCTCACAGCAAACATTGGCATTTAATAGACCATGTGACTGCAAGGAGAAGAGACGGACAAGATGTGAAAGTAACAAAGGCAATGTATGGCACAGAGTGCTGGACTGATAATAGACTTATCCTCTCCAAGCTAAATATTCACATTCAACAAAAGCGAAGGCCCCATGGCAACATAACTACCAGAAGAATCAATGTCAATAGATTAGAGTGCTTCTCTGAGTGGGAACAGTTTGTTGCTAATTGGAGGGAAAGTTGAGCAACAGTGGAGCAGAAAAGGAGTGGGCAGCTTTCAGAGATTTGGTGTACAGCGCTGTGTTTGCTCATCTGGGTCAGAATACTTGCAAACATCAAGACTGGTTTGATGAAAATGATAAGGAAATTCAGAAGCTGCTAAATGAAAAACAAGAACTCCACAGGGTTTACCAGCAGGATAATGCATCCATCTCTAAGAAGGCAGAATTTAATTCCATCAAAAGTAAAGTACAATCAAAATTTAAAGAGATGCAGTAAGAAGGCAGACGAAATTCAGTTTCATGCTCATAGTAACAATCCAAAGTGCTTTTATGATGCCCTGAAGGCTATTTATGGACTAAAGACGTATGGTGCATCTCACCTACTCAGTGCTGATGGAACCACATTGATTAGTGATAAGGACATGATCCTAGGGAGATGGGCTGAATACTTCCATAGTGTTCTCAACAGACCATCATCAATCAAGGATGAAGCCACTGACCATTTACCTCAGATTGAAGTCAATCCCTCCCTAGCTGAAATTCCAACTGAAGAGCTTTTGAATGTCATTAGGCTCCTTTGGTGTGGCAAAGCACCTGGTGCTGATTCTATTCCATATGAGATTTACAAGGGAGGGTGGTCCATTTTTCATACAAAAGCTGATTGAAATTTTCCAGGTTATATGGTGAGAGGCAGTTATCCTCCAGGAGTTCAAGGATGCCTCCATTGTCCATCTCTATAAAGGAAAAGGAAATAGATTGTCCCATGACAATCACAGTGGGGTCTCTCTCTTAGTCACTGCTGGCAAGATTCTTGCCAGAGTCCTCCTTGATAGGCTGATCCTTCACCTGGAAGATGGTCATCTACATGAGAAACAGAGTGGCTTCAGAAAGGGCCAAGGAATGGTCGATATGGTGTTTGCTGCCTGATAATTCCAGGAGAAATGCCAGGAGAAGAACAGAAGTCTGTCCACAACATTTGTATATCTGACCAAGGCCTTTGACACTGTCACTTATGAGGGCTTATGGAAAATTATGTCAAAAATTTGGTTGCCTGGAAAAGTTCATGAGTATTGTTTGTCAATTTCATGACAGCATAGACAATGCTCTTGTGCTTTCCCAGTCACCAGTGCAGTGAAACAGACCTGTATATTTGCTCCCATGCTTTTTAGCATGATATTTTCAGCCATGTTGTCAAATACCTTCAATGAGGATGAACATGGCATCAAGGTCAACTATTGTACTGATGGTAAATTCTTCAACTTGAAAAGGTTACAAGCCAAGCCTAAAGTGGAGGGAGTGTTGGTGCATGACTTTTTTGTTTTCGGATAATTGTACACTCAATGCAGCCTCTGAAGCTGAGATGCAACAAAGTATGGATTGATTCTCTGCTGCTTGTGCTCATTTTGGCTTAACAATTAACACCAAGAAAACATAGGTGCTCCATTAGCCACCACCACACCATCCATATGTGGAACCATCTGTTACAGCAAATGGAGAAGTTTTGAAAGCTATGGATAAGTTCACTTACCTTGGTAGTATACTTTCCAGGGATGTACACATTGATAATGAGGTTGACATACACATTGTCAGAGCTAGCTCAGTGTTTGGGAGGCTCTGAAGGAAAGTGTGGGAGAGAAGAGGTGTTAGACTACCTGGCAAACTGAAGGTCTACAGAGCCATAGTACTGACCTCATTGTTGTATGCCTGTGAAACCTGGACAGTATACCAGCACCATGCCAGGAAACTGAATCTCTTCTATTACAATTGTCTTTGGAAGATTCTGAAGATCACCTGGCAGGATAAGATATCAGACACTGAGGTCCTTTCTCAAACTAAACCGTCAAGCATTTAAACTACTACAGAGAGCACAAGTATGATGGGCTGGCCATGTTGTTCAAATACCAAATGTACACTTGCCAAAAAGACTGTTTTATGGAGAACTCCCGCAAGGAAGGCCATCACCTGGTGGTCAGAAGAAACGATACAAGGATACTCTCAAGGTCTCTCTGAAGAACTTTGGAATTGATTGTGTAACGTGGGAGACACTGGCACAGGACCTGCCTAGCATGGCATACCTTCATCAGAGAAGGTACTGTGCTCTATGAGCAAAACAGACTTGAAGTAGCTCAAAAGAAAGGTGAAATGTGCAAATTTAGAGAATCCACCTCAAATGTTCACATGGATTACTTATGCCCAACCTGTGGTAGAGCATTCTGAGCTCATATTGTTCTGATCAGCCAGTTGGATGTGCTGTAACTTGACTCTAACATAGTGATGTCATTTCGGTCCTCTTTGAGAATTAAAGATAACATCCAACCAACCAATCAGTTATTTATTAATATTATTTATCATATATAATAATTGCACATGGATAATTATATATTTTATATGTAATTATATCTTGATATTATTTATTATATAATTAATATCAATATAGTTTATCATGTATAATGTATTATTTATTTTATATTTAGTTATGCATTGATATTTATTACACATAATCTGACACATAATTATATATCTACTTACATATTTGATATAATTATATGTTGCCATTTCATATGTAATTTATGCTATCTGTTATCAAACATGATGCAATTACTATTTTCTATCACTACAATAAGCCTGGAGCCAGACTGTAACGAGCTTTTCCTGTTAAACAGGCGTTTGTTGTTTGCTCCTAGGGCCTGTACTTGGACACTATCTCTTGGGGCTCTGTATGGAGGACAGATAAGCCAGAGAAGGGAGAGGCTTGAGGGAGGGCTGCAGAGCAAGGAGGCAGCTATTTCAATAGCCTGGGCTACAGCCTGAGCCAGGACGGTGACTGTGTGAATGGAGAGAGCGGACAGATGGAAGAGATGTTCTGGAGGCGCTAGATTTGGAGGAAGGAGTTCTAGGTCTCAAATTCTGATTCTGTCTGTCACTCATTAGCTGCGTGACCTCGGGTCTCGCCATCTGTAAAATGAGAGGGTTGGCCTAGATCTCTGCGGTTTATCCCAGTGCTACGCTGTGTGATGGCAGGATTCCTGCTCAGATGCTGCTCCACGGGGCCCCTAAGATTTTCTCAGATTCTTCTTTACCCCAACTCCCATCTCTAGTCCCAGTTCTCTTACCTCTGCCCTAATCTAAAATGGCCACCGTCATGGCTTCAGGGCAATGGGTCAGAATGAACAAAGCACGGAAAGCCCATGCCCAAAACAAAGATGGCTGCCCACGCTCCTCCTTCCGCCCCACCTGACGGCGGCTTGGATGACTTTCTAGTATCCTCGCAGTTCATCTCTATGTCCATTTCCGCGCCCTTCTAGCCGCCGCTCTCTCTTTTGGCCTCCGAATGGCTGGGGCCCAATCACTAGCGGTGTTTTCAGGGTTGGCCCCACCCCGGATCGGATCAGCTGATGGCTTGGCGATGTCTGTTGACAGCGGAGGTGGGCAGAGCCCAGGGCAGCCGGAGAACAGGCCAGGCAGCCCAGGCCCGAGCAGGAGCACAGCCTCGGGGCCCCCGGGCTCGAGCCAGGGGCGCAGGCGCGGTGCCCGGCGCAGGCGCAGACACAGCTGCCGACCCCGACGCAACCTCGCTGGTCCGAGGCAGGGCCGGGCCCGGGGCGAGCGTTTGACCCGTAGCAGGACGGAAGGAGGAAAGGCCCGGGGGCTGGAGGAGCAGAGGCCGAGCCGGGTCCGGGCCTGGAGCTGAGGGAGGGGGCCGGGGGAGCGGCGGCTCTGAGGTGCCTCCCTCTTCGGGACCGGGCGGGGCCGATGTGAGTCCGGATGGAGCAGCCCTGGGGGAGGCTGATCCGCCTGGGCGCTGCCGAGGGCGAGCCCCCGGTGCTGCTGCGGAAGAAGGAGTGTACCATCGGGCGCAGGAAAGGTGAGGAGGCCCCGGCCAGGGCCGCGACCCTTCCTCCCTCTCTGGCCACTCAGCGAGCATTTATTCAGCGCCTACTGGATGCGCCAGGCCGGGGGGGGGGGGAGGGATGCAGGCAGAAGCAGAAAGAAAGAGCCCCTGCCCTCCCAGAGCTTCCTTTCCAAAGAGGAAAGTCCCGATAAGAGGGAGCCTAGAAGCAGGGAGGCAGGGACCTGGCCTCCTCCTATCCCACTGTAGACTATAAGCGCCCAAATCAGCGAGCACTTATTAAGCGCTTACTGTGTGTTCCTGGCCTTGTGCTAAGTCCTGAGTATACAAACAGAAACAGGAAGAGAGCCCCTGCCTTCCCGGAGCTTACATTCCAGAGAGGAAAGTGCACCCCATAAAGAGGGACCTGAAAAGCAGGGGTGGACCTGAAGGGACCAGCAGAAGTGTGGAGACCCGGCCTCTTTCTATTGCATCCATTGGACTGTAAGCTCCCTGAGATCAAGGACTGACTTTGTGAACCCAGAGCCTCATAGAGTGCCTTTTGCAGGGTAGGAGCTTAGTAAATATTCCTTGACTGACACTTAGCTAGGTTCCTGTGTAATCATGAGCCAGTGACTTTTATTTCCTTTAGTCTCAAGTTTTCTCATCTGCAGAATGGGGATCAGTCAATTAATCAACAGAAATTTATCAAGCGCCTACTGCAGGGTGTGTTCCAAAAGTCTTAGCTCAGTTTTAAGCTGTTAAAGCTTCTTGGCAACTGAGAAACATCAGAGGATTGTTTATGCATACATACATACACACACACACATACATACATACATATATATGTTGCTTTGTATATATTTGTTTGCATGTTGTGTCTCCTGTTAGATTGTCAGCTCATCGATGACAGGGACTGTCCTTTGCCTCTTTTTGTATCTCCAGGCTTAGCACAGCGCCTGGCACATAGTAGGTGCTTGGTAAATGTTGACTGATGGATTCAAGTCCTACCTCTGAAATATACTGCCCATTTTTAGCCTCTTGGTGCTTTAGGTCTCTCCTCCCAAAGACCAGAGCAGGTGCCAACCTGAATTGGTAGAGGGAGTTTGCTCACTGAAGTTACCTCTGCCAGTGAAACTACCTGTCTGTCCCTAGGCCACTCTCTATGTGTTAAGAGTTGGAAATACCAGTATGAAGAATGAAATCATCCCTACTCCCCAAGAGTTTACATTCTAACGAGTACATATATAAGCATGTAAAGAGTCAGTACAAGTTAATGAGACAAGGACAAATAGGTAATTATCGAGTACTTCCAGACTGTTGGAACCAGGAAGATTAGTGAGCTGAATTACATGGCTCTTTTGAGCCACTGTATGTACATAAACAGTATGACTTTATTTTAGGGCTAAGAGTCAACTTCTTACTTGTACTTGTATTTTGAATGAAAAGGTGAGGATTCCCACAGCGACTTCTCTCTTTGGTGTGTAGATGGGGCTGAAAAATAAAGGTGTTTGACTGTGTAGTCCATTCCACTTGGAAAACTTGTTTCATTCATTCTTATGGTTGATATTTGTAGAAACTGTCACTCAGGTTTGTCCTGGAGAGCTTGTGGTTGGCCTGAAGCCTTTGCTCAGATCTTCCCTTTCCTCTCTGCTGTCATTGTTAATTGGCAGATCACAGTGTGGCATGACTGTGGACTGCAATATTTTACTTGCCTTAAGAATTATCACAAGGCTCAGAAGAGGCATACCAGGGGATAGGTGTAAAGGAGGAAGTTTTTCCTCTTAAACATTCAGCCTAGTCAACTAATTTTTTGAAATCCATTGCTTCTGATATCTTCAGCAATAAAACATAGGCCAGTTATAGGAGAATCATCACTCACCCAATCAACAAGTATTTATTATGAAATAATCCCTACTTTCAAGAAGCTTACATTCTAGCAGAGGAGACAAGTACACATAAGAACACATACAGAATAAATATAAAGTTAATAAATACAAAATTAAATATAAGGTAATTAGGGAGAGCACTAGCAGTTTAGAGGCTCAGGAAAGGCTTCATGCAGAAGATAATGCTTGAACTGCATCTTCAAAGAAGATGGGGAGGCAGAGATAAGAAGGACGCCCAGGCCAAAGTACATCTGTGAGAGATAGAGGGTTGTGTGCTGGAAACAGAGAGAAGACCGACCAGTTTAGCTGAATCTCGGAGAACAGGAAGGGGAGGGACACTCAGGGAGACAGGAAAGATAGGTTGGGGCCAGATTGTAGAGGGCCTAGGCCAACAGAACCAGATTAAAATGTACTTGGGAAAGTGTTTAACAGAATAAATAAAAATACAGTACAACATAGATAACTTGTATTCATGGTTTTCTAAGTTAATATTGTTTCTATTTGAGTTTGACACCACTGTTTTTAGGGCTTTAAAAGTCCAATGGAGGAGTTTATCCTAGAGGCAATAAGAGGCCGTTGCATTTGATTGAGTAGGGGAGAACTTGGTCACATCTGTGCTTAAGGAAAATTACTTTGGCAACTGAGGGGAAGATAAACTGGAATAGGAGGAGACTATAGGTAGGGTGACTAATAAGGAACTTGTAATAAACTAGGTAAGAGGTGAGAAGTCCTGGAGGCAGGTAGTGGTTGGATGCTTGGGTGCTTGGATGCTTAGAGAAAAGGAGTCAGATGAAAGAAGACCAAGAGAGAAGCAGCAAGCACTGGTCATCGATTGGATATGTGGGGTGAAAGAGAGTGAGGAGTCTGAGCGATAGCCTAGCTTAGATAGGGAAGCATTTGGAAGGGGGTAGGGTTTAATGGGAATGATGATTTCATTTTCAACCATGTTGAATTTAAGATGACTCGTGGTTAATTGTGGTTAATGTGACACAGCCAATTACTAGATTGCTGCAGACCGTATCGGAGATAGCAGGTTTAACTAACCTCTGAATATTTGTAGTCCTTTAGAGGTAATGAACCACCTTTCTCTTAACACTTAAGTATGTCGGAAAACTGAAACTCAGAGGACCAAGGTGACCTACTGAGTGGCGGGGACAAGTTTTGAACTCCCAGTCCAGTGCTCTTCCCACTGTATGATATGTGGTCTACAGATAGAGTAGGAGAAGGGGAGGGAGGTAGGAACTAATTTGGACTTCAAGGGCAGCATGACAGATAGGTTCTGTTCATGAGATGATGTCTGTGGGCTGACTTAGGGAGGAAACTGATAATAGCGTTGAGTTGTGTCCAACCATGTCTCCAACACTAAATCATTTCCAAATCAGTTTGACATTTTCTTTTATACTTTTCTTTTGGAAATAATCTAACTTAGCTTTAACATTTTAAAGGGGAAAAAATGGTTGAGTATTGATTAGTCCCAGGAAAGGTGAATATTTATTATGGCTCTTTTTAAATTTTTAACAGTTTTCATGTTCATTAGCGTAATCTAGCTTGAATTTTGTGTGATCGTTTTGTTACAGCTGGATTTAATGGTGAGTTTTGAAATTTAGGATCTTAAACCAGAAGTAAAAAATTCAAGGCTCACTTAGAAAACTAAATAACATATTAAACCTTTTTACTTTTTTGTAGCTATGAACTGTCTGGTGCTTTAATGTACTTGAATAAAAATGTTTTCCTCCATATATCAAAGTAGAAGCTTGCCTTAGAATCAAATACCTTGACTAAGAAAAGGACATTATTCTTTTATAATTAATAGCAAACACTAATAACAGCTTTCCCCTGACCCCCTAAAATCCTTATTTCAGGTTGTGACCTTTCATTTCCTGGCAACAAATTGGTGTCTGGAGATCACTGTAAAATAGTGGTGGATGAAGAATCTGGTCAGGTTTCCCTAGAGGATACCAGGTGAGCCTTTTTTTTTTCCACCTAGAACTGTTATCTTACCTGTGTAGGTTCTGGAGTGTAGTTTAAAAGGGGTACACTCAGAGCAGCTAGATGGCGCAGTGGATAGAGCATCAGCCCTAGAATCAGGAAGACTTGAGTTCAAGTGTGACCTCAGACACTTGCCACTTATTAGCTCTGTGACCCTGGGCAAGTCACTTAACCCCATTGCCTAACCAAAAAATAAATAAGTAAAATAAATAAAAGGGGTACACTCAATGTGGACAATAAGAAAGGAAGGAGAATTCTGTATCTTCTCATTTTTAGGAATTTTGACTTATTTTTGGGAGATAAGCTTTTTTGTCCGATCCTATAATGTACATTTCATGTGGTTTGCCAGGGTAATGAAGTGAATTTTCAGGGTGAGGACAGTTAGTGAAACTTTGGAATCTGGCAGGTGCTCTCTTATGTGCTTATGGATTAAAACAAAATTCCAGTAGAAATATTGGGTGCAAGGGGTTGGTATTTTAGATTTCAGTGGAGCTTTTTAAGGAAGCATAGGTCTGGCTGTCACTGCTACTCAGAAGTTTTCGGATGGGGCAGCTAGGTGGTGCAGTGCATAGAGCTCCAGCCTTGGAGTCAGGAGGACCTGAGTTCAAATGTGACCTCAGACACTTGACGCTTAACTAGCTGTGTGACCCTGGGCAAGTCACTTAACCCTGATTGCCTCACCAGAAAGGAAAGAAAAAAAAGCCTTCAGGCTCTCTGTTGCATATAGGATAAAATGCAAACTTCTTACCTTCGAATTTTAATTCCTTCACCATTTGACACCAGCCCACCTTTCCCGGCCTTATTTTGCGTTATTCTATTTGCACACGTCATAGTGTTTGATTCTGTGTATTCAGTCAGACCATACCACTATCAGTTTCCAAAACGACGTTATATCCCTCAGTTCTGTTTATTGGGTCTCCACAAGTCTCTTCATGTCTCTGCCTCTCAAAATCCTTATCTTTCTTTAAAGCTTAGCCCAGGTGCTACCTCCTCCAGAAAGTCTTCCCTCCCCCTACCCCCAGCCCAAAAGTGCCCTTTTCCTTCTTATATTTTCCTAGATTACTTTGGAGCTGTCCTCTCCTCTGCCTCATTTTATTTTGTATTATAATTTTCTATAACATGCAAGTATCCTCCAGTAAGAATGTAAGCTCCTTGAGGACAGGAATTGTGTCTTGCATTTTTCTATCTCCCACACCCACCACAGTGTAAAATACATAGTAAATCTTAATAACTGATCGTTGAGTTGAATTTAATTGAATTCTCTGGGCTTTGAGGCCTTCTAGGGAGATCAGGTGCTGACAAGGAAGGAAGGAAACCAGCATTTATTAAGCACCAGGCACTGTGCTAATCCTTTACAAATATCTCATTTAATCCTCACAACAACCCTGTTAATATCCCCATTTTAAGGTTGAGGAAACTAAGGCAAACAGAAGTTAAGTGATGTGTCTCAAGTCACACAGCTAATAAGTGTCTGAGGCTGGATTTTTTAAAATTTAATTTAATTTTCATTTTCAAATTCTCTTTTTCCCTTTTTCCTGAACCCTTTGAGAAGGCATGAAAAACAAAACCTATTATAAATATGAACAGTGATACAAAACAAATGTCCTCATTAGCCATGTTCTTCACACACACACACACACACACACACACAAGAAAAATAAGAGAAAGGCAGTAAGAGAACAAAATATGCTTCAGTCCACACTGTGAGTGCGCCATTTCTCTGTCATGAGGTGGGTGGTGTGTTTCATCAGGAGTTCTTTAAAATTGGGGAGGTCGTCGTGTGGATCCAGCTGCGGAGCCTCTACGGCACCACATAGGTGCCCCCAGTATAGTTTGAAATCCAGTAATGCTGGGCACCCATCCCGGTTTTTTCTTTGATTTCCTTGATATTCTTGACATTTGTTTGTCTAGATGAATTTTGTTGTTTTTTCTAACTTTATAAAATAATCCTGGGGCCAGCGAGGTGGTGCGGTGGATAGAGTTCTGGTCTTGGAGTCAGGAGGACCGAGTTCAAATCCGGGCTCAGACACTTGACACTTACTAGCTATGTGACTCTGGGCAAGTCACTTAACCGCATTGCCTAGCCAAAAAACAAACAAACAAAGTAATCCTTTGTTAGTTTGATTGGTATAGCACTGAATAAGTAAATTAATTTAGGGAGTATTGTCATTTTTATTATAATAGCTTGGCCCTGAAACTGGCTTTGAACTCAGGGTCTTCCTGACTTCAAGTCCAGTGCTCTGTCCACTGCACCACCCAGCTGCTGAGATTAACTCATGATGACTTTGGTGTTTGGTATTTGGTGTAAAGGATGGTGGGCTGGAAGTACAACTTAGGAGGAAAGGGAAAACCTAGGTTTCTAAATAAGTGGGAAAAGCTTGATTTCTCAGCAGTTTGGCAGGATATCAGATATCACTTTCTGCACTCTGGCAGGGTAGGAATTGTGGGTGTGCCCACTCCTCAGAGAAGCAGTGAGACGCCAGTCCTGATCAGAAGCTGAGTGAGTCAGGCAGGACCCAACTCAGAGAAGGATTTCTGGCCTCTTCTCCCCACCAAGACTAAACCAGAGCATATGGTTATGCCCTCAGCTTGGCTTTAGGTGTTCACAGTGTCCTTGGAGAGAACCTCGGTCGTCTGGAGAGCATGCGGGGGGTGGGGGTGGTTAACATAACATAATATTATAACATATATAACAAATATATAACATAACAAAATATTAACCATAT